>NC_139595.1:8873608-9081108 GCF_946808225.1 Silurus aristotelis | reverse complement strand
TGTTGTTCGATCCACTGGCCAGGACGAGAGATTTGCATGAGCAGGTCCTGCTGCTTTGAGGTTTTGTCAATGTTCTTTTATTATTCAGCCTGTCCTTGGAACTATAGAATTCCAGCTAGACTGTCTCAGCACTGAGAGCCAGAGAAGTCTGTCTAATTGTCTTTCATAGAGCTCACTATCTTCACAATGTCATTGCATTGTCTTCATAGTTAATTATAATGTGCATGGGCATGCTGCCATCTACACAATAAAACAGTCAAAACACATTAAGTCAAGACATAAAGGGAGACAATAAAGTGTTACTGATGGAAAGATATTGACTAGTTTACAAGCAGTAAATATTTATGCAGACGAAGAAGTCCATGATTAAAGAATTAGAGGACAGTCCTAGTTTTCTTGCTACAATGTTTATCAGATAAGAATTTTCTCAGATTCTGCTGACTCTCAGTGTACAGAATAAAGCTTACTAAATGCTTGACAAAAGCTGACAGGAACAGAACCGAATAGCAGCAAAGGCATGAATACACTGCATGGATGGACAGGGATGCAGTCTCATTTAATTTGCTCTATATGAACAATTGCTCCACATTTTAGAAATTTTCATACAACCTGTAGGAAAAACTTGCATAAAATATTTTATTTACAAAATACCTAATATCAGTAACAAAGAGTTGGCTGGAAACAAGATGTGAAGATTTGTCAAAAAAAACAAAAACAAACAAAAAATATAACCTAATAAATTAATATGAAGAGGGAATTTAGAGGTAGAATTTTAGGAAACTAGTGAAATTAGAATAAAATATGATGTCCAGTTTAGCTAACAAATCCATGCTGTGAAATAATTAGTGTCCTAGTGGTGACCTGCAACATGGTGTGTGTGCATGTGTGTGTGTGTGTGTGTGTGTGTGAGTGAGAGAGAGAGAGAGAGAGAGAGAGAGAGAGAGAGAGAGAGAGAGAGAGAGAGAGAGAGAGAGAGAGAGAACACTCAGGGAGAAGTGCTTTTGAGAAAGAAGGGAATGCTCTAAAAACAGCCCAAAAGTCAACTCATGGGTGGGGAATGGAATGGTTTACGGGTTAAAAAAAAACCAAAATCCTGAACTGTTTTACTTATGGTTAGACCAGTCTTAAGATCTTTCTATGAATTTCTGAAAGCTATGTTTGTACTCAGTTTTGAAGAATGTTATAATATTATACATATAATGTCTTGAAGTGGATACAAAATCTTGTTATTATTTATTTTGCAACAATAGCCTTTCTTCAGTTTGGAAATATGCACACGCGCACACGCACACACAAGCGCACGCGCGCACACACACACACACACACACACACACACACACACACACAAACACACACAAAATCTTTGTCAAAGTCAGGAATCAAAAAGTACACTATAAGCACTATACTAATAGTGCATACACTGGCTCCCAATCAAATCTCGCATTGATTATAAAATACTACTACTGATGTATAAAGCACTTAATGGTCTTGTGCCTCAGTATAGGAGTGAACTTCTGTACCATTATGTCTGTGTTACCTCCTGGCTCATTAGTTAACTTTTACACAACAATAAGGATACTTAATAATCTATATCTTTCTCTCCCCGTCACCTCTCTTCTCTTCTTTTTTTCTCTCTCTCTCTCTCTCTCTCTCTCTCTCTCTCTCTCTCTCTCTCTCTCTCTCTCTCTCTCTCTCTCTCTCTCTCTCTCTCTCTCTCTCTCTCAGTCAAGTTAAACATGCTCCTGAGGTACCAGTGACCACTGTTCCTGCCCCTTCCCTCTCCTGGGATCTGCCCAATTCGTCCTAGCCTGCCTCTGGGTGGTGTTCTTTTCGATTGAGGCCACTCTGTGCAGCTGTTGATTTTTCATCAATGGCTTGGGTATCCATGAAATTACGGATTAAGAACAGGAGCTTGAAGGATGTATTTGGACCATAGTTAATGTCAACAGTCTGCTACACTGACTCAGGACTACAGTTTGCATCTGATCACCATCACTGCACACCTCAACATCATTAAGCTGTAATAAAAGGACATTCAATGCCCCCCAGATGAGGATGGGTTAACTTAAATCTGGTTCTCTTAAGGTTCCATTCTTCTGCCATTTTAGGGAGTTTTTTCTTTCCACAGTCACCACCGACTCACTCATCAGGGACAAACTTACACTTATAAAGAGCATTCTTATTAATTTTTTTTATCACTGCATTATCTGTAAAGCTGCTTTGGAAAATGTCCATTGTTAAAGCGAATAAAAATTTATTTAATTACATTTAATTAATGTACACCGATAACATTAAAGTACACAGACATAAAATTTTGACCACCTTTCTGATAGTGTGTTGGTCCCCCTTTCATTGAGGAATGGACTATACTAGACCTCTGAAGGTGTGCTGTTTTAATGGGCACCAAGGTGTTAGCAGCATATCCTGTTTTGATGAACAGAATAAAAAAAAAAAAATTAATCCTGTAGAATCTGGTTTAGTGAAGCCAAAAGCTAGCACTTAAATCTTACAGCATACAATCTGCCTTATTACTTTCTCAACTATTATGAATTGGGATAGAGCCACAAGTTGCTTTCTAGTACTTGATGCTGATCTGTTTTCTCTGCTGTAATACACCTGATTTAGCTTTTAATGACTTGATAATTAACTAATGACTCATGGCTTAATTGCTTTTTAAGAACATTGCAGCTCCTGGGCTTGCAATGTGTCTGTTGTTGCTAACTGTTATTGGTTTACAATGCCATACAATTATTCAGGCTACTGATCTTCATGTCAGAATTGGTTAGGAGGCAGAAGGTGGCACAAAGCCTAAATAGGACAATGCAATCTTGAAATGCGTTTCTTGGTAGTCAAGAGATTACATCAGTTCTGTGAAATTGGAAGAAAATTGGCAGACTTTTGCATGCAGAAAAAAAATTGGTAAATCTTTCAAGTTCAAAATGCACAATTGTTTGTTTCACTCTAAGAATTTGGCCAAGCTGTATTCATAAGAAATTTGCCTTCACCAAATGGGAGAGCTGATTACATAGCTGTGGCACTGCTTCTCTTGTCATTTAGAAATTTGAGGCTTTGCCTCAGACAACATGAACATCCCATATTTCAACAGTTTCTGAAAGAAAGCTGAGCAATATTACCCCATGTAATCGTCTGACCAGCTGTGTCAGCTAAACAGCTATTGTTCTTTTTTTACAATGTTGTCTGAATCTGAATGGGCTTAGCACCAAGGTTGTAGTTTGAACAGCATGGTTGTACATGCTCAGGCATTTGGTTATTGTTTGCTTAATGATTTCTGCTGGTTATCTCCAGATTTCAAGGTCTCTATGACAGAGAACCCAATAATGGCTGCTTGTGACAGGCTTGCCTGTCAGATCCCGCATCCTTGGCAATGCTCCTGAATGTCGCTGAACATCTGCCGCTAGGCAAGTGACTGTATCATCTCCTAGGTAACCTTGTATGGCGCCACATCCACATGAATGCACAACAATTACTGTGGCTTGTTTGTAGTCCACAGACGTAGCCTCTTGCAAAATGTCATGCTTTCAACCTGCCGGCTGCACATACAAATGTCAAATACAAGACAGGAAATACACCAGTGTAAAAAGAAAAAAAAAAAAGTTCAGGTAAACTATATTTATTCCACTTAATATGAATTTCACCTTTACATTATTGTATCAGAAATGATAACATTACAGATCTGACTTTTGATAAGAATTTCTGTTCTTCTTCTTCTGCTCTGCACATTGTGCTATCTACATTTGGGGAGTAAATTGTAATATTTTGGAGGGCACAATGGGAGTTAAAAGTATGCCTTAAAGCAGGCATTTAAAACTTATTTTAGGTTATAAGCCTCATTACACTTAGTCCAATGTCCAGTGGGCCTGACCACTTACTATGTTTAGTGGACCAAAAAACTAAATTTGTTTATTCATCAGCATTTATCATAGAAGGCTGTACAAGTACATACATTCAATGTGTTCTTTATTTGGGGCTTTCTACAATTTGTTTGCAGAGGTCAAAACACTAATAGATGATATATTTTAGTCAAATAACCTCTGATTTGATGGGTTAATATATAATGTAAATTTATAATAAATTTCTATTGCAAAAAAATGACATTAAATCATAGATACATTGTCTCATTTTTTATATAATTATTTAAGAATAATGTTTATTAGCACATTTTCTTACTAGCCCTGAAAAAAAAAAAATATTTAGAAATTTTATTTAAATTCATATGTCGGCCTTAAGTAGAATCTATTAGACAGCATATCTCACCCATGGCTTTTATGTTTGACGCCCCTGCCCTAAAGCAATAAATATCAATGATGTCTTGGGTATTAAAGTAGTTTTACATTAGCACATTAGTCCCAGAAATATTTCCTTCATTCTACAAACATGCTAGGCTAAAAAACATCAGGGTAAACTACAAAAAAATCCAAATCCTCTCTTGAATTATAAACACAATGTTTGATTAGGTAAAAAAAAATGCATGCAGAAAGAAGGACCACCTAAATCAGAGTTGTAAGAGTGTATTCTCTTTTTCCATGATAAGAAATGGTGGGACTGGAAATGGGCCCCTTTTTTTGTGATATATTTTACTCGCATCAATCTCCTGTAGGTGTAAAACACTGTAGGTGAGGCAGCACCTTTAGGCTATTGCTCACTTAAGCTGCTTACCACATTTTGGCCAAATTCCACTATTCTTTTTAATTACTTTTTTGAACCAAGCAGAAAAAAAGAAGACATGCAAAATAATAGGTGAGCAACTCAACCAAAATCATTATCATATAAATTAGGTCTGGTGGTCCTTTCTGACAGAAAAGCAAGTGTTTTCACTGTTGGCTCTTGCACATTATTGTTAAAACAGTTCTCTTGCCCCTCAGCAAAATAGACAGTGAATACAGAGCAACAGAGCTTTACAAAACTCCCCATCTCGACTGGGAGGCACAGTGGTTTGACCATGTATTCTGCTGAGAAAGTCATCATCAGCTTTCTGTGATATCCCTGAAGCTGCATTTTTCCCAATAGTGTAGCACATGTCTATAGCAATAGTGTTTGACCCCTGTTCAAAAAGCAAGAGACAGAGAAAGCATTTGAACCTATGGCAATTGAAACATGTGTTATTTATTTACTGTTCTTTGCCACAACAGGAAATTGTCACAGTATGGTGACCAATAAAGCCTCTGTTCTTAAACAACTATCAGATGAGATGGAGATTGATGCTGGGCACCCTGAGTTTATATCTCAAACACAGAGGTATGGAGATGGTGTGATCGTGTGTGTGTGTGTGTGTGTGTGTGTGTGTGTGTGTGTGTGTGTGTGTGTGTGTGTGTGTGTGTGTGTGTGTCTGTCTATATATTTGTTTGCCTGGAATGCTTTGGTCTCACTCCTTCTCTAATGATGTACTAGACACTGGGTAAATGGGGTTCTCCTGCTGTGCTTGAGTCATACACAATTTCTCTCTTACACATTTTAAAACTTCAGTATGAGTTAAAAACAAGCTTTAGGTATGAGGAAGAGACAAATTGCACACTGCATGTCAGAGAAAAAAATAAAGAAAGAAAATAGGGGAATACTTAAAAAAGTAGGGCAACTGTTGGCATCTACAGTTGTGTACCACAAGGCACCTTATGAAATCATGTGTATAATTATAAGTGTAAAAATACACCCTTTTTTTTTTTTACCTTAAAATTGTCTCAGTTTAAACATGTGATGTTTTCTATTTTCTATTGGGAATAAACTATGAGTTTATGAGATTTGAAAATCATTGCCTTCTTTTTTGTTTATATTATACAAAGCATTCCAAAATTTTTTAGCCTGATTTACCAAATTGTTTCATTAATTAATGCAAATTTAAACTAATTGGTCTAAATGGTTGACACTTTGCCACATTAACAAAGACATTTTACTTTCTTACTGCTTTTAAGTGCTTTTTTTTTTTTTTTTTTTTACAGTGCATCCAGAAAGTATTCACAGGGCTTCACTTTTTCCACATTTTCTTATGTTACAGCCTTATTTCAAAATGAATTCATTCATTCATTCATCTTCTCCCGCTTATCCGTAATTCGGGTCGCGGGGGCAGCAGTCTAAGCAGATTCCCCAGACACTTCTCCGTGTCCAGGGATCGGGCTGTCAAGGCCCCCGCCTTCGACTGCTGCCCAATCCTCTCGGCACCGGTCCCTTACGGTCCCTCCTGCAGGTGGTGAGCCCATGGGAAGGCGGCCCCACGTCGCTCTGGCGTCACGGTCCTTGGTTATTTTTCTCGTAAGGGTCCCCTGGAGCATAGAGGGTTAAGGGCCTTGCTCAAGGGCCCAAGAGTGGCAGCTTGGCGATACCGGGGCTTGATCCCCCGACCTTCCGATCGGTAACCCAGCGCCTTTACCGCTGGAGCCACCACTCCCCCTTAAAATGAATTAAATTCATAATTTTCCTCAAAATTCTACAAACAATAACCCATAATGACTACATGAACGGAATTTATTTTAAATCTTCGCAAATTTAGTAAAAAAACAAAACAAAGAAACAAAGAAAAAAATCACGTATATTATATTCACAGCCTTTGACATGACACTCAAAATTGATCGATTGGAAGAAAAGGGCCTTAATCAGGGAGGTGACCAAGAACCCGATAGTCACACTGAAAAAGCTCCAGTGATAAGAGAGGAGAACCTTCCAGAAGAACAACCATCTTCGCAGCACTCCACCAATCAGGCCTGTATGGTAGAGAGGCCAGATGGAAGCAACTCCTTAGTAAAAGGCATGACAGCCCACCTGAAGTTTGCAAAAAGGCAACTAAAGGACTCTTAGACTATGAGAAACTATAAACTCTTTGGTCTGAATGCCAAATGGCACAGCTCATCAGCTGGCCAGTACCATTCCTACAGTGAAGCATGGTGGTGTAAGCATCATTCTGTGGAGATGTTTTTCAGCGGTAGGAACTGGGAGACTAGTCAGAATCGAGAGAAAGATGAATGCAGCAATGTACAGAGACATCCATAATGAACCTTGCTCCAGAGCGAAAACCTGCTCTGGAACTTACACTGGGGTGACAGTTTATCTTCCAACAGGACAATGACCTTAAGCAAACAACCCTAAGCCAAGATAACAAAGGAGTGGCTACAGGACAATTGTGAATTTCCTTGAGAGGCCCAGCCAGAGCCTACACTTGAACCCGATTAAACAACTCTGAAAAGATTTGAAAATGGCTGTGCACTGACACTCCCCATCCAACCTGATGGAGCTTGAAAGGTTCTGCAAAGAATAATGGGAAAAACTACCCAAAAATATGTGTGCCAGACTTGAGGCTGTAATTGCTAAAAGTGCTTTAACAAAGTATTACGCAAAGGCTGTGAATACTTACGTACATGTAATTTTATTTTTATTATTCAATTAATTTATTTTTATTTTTTTATTTTGCAAAGACTTCAAACAAACTTCTTTCACGTTGTCCTTATGGGCATTGTTTGTAGAACTTTGAGGAAATTCTTCTGCTCGTCTCTGCTTTTTGGCTCTCTTTACAAGGTTAGAGTCTCTCTACTCTTTATAGGATCGCCGGACTGAAACAGAGCGCACTGATTAGTCTCATCAGCTGCAGGTGTTTCTTACTGCTTGTTCCACTCGGCTCCGCCCTTTACTCGTGCACCGCTGGCACACACTGTATTCTTTGAAACTTTTATATGACTACATTTTAATGCATACTATCAGATTTTTTACTTTAATTCTTTGTTACTTTTAAATAATCACAAATATTGTGTTAAGTGCAATGCTGTTTTGATACCACAGCCATGACCCAACCATTTACTTTCTGTAAAAGGGTAAAACATGCAGAAGAATTAAACATTTAACTGCATCAATGAATCAATTAATAATTATTTAATTTTCTAGATCAGCACATTTACTTTTGATACTTAAGTGCATTCGATTGCAAATCTTATGTACTTTTGCTCAAGCAGAATTGTGAAAAGATTCACACACTTTTACACTTTTACATTTCCTGAGAATATTTAAACGGGGTGTTTGAACTTTGACTGAAGTAGAGAAATACTTCATACTGTTTGTACTTGTCAGGGATTCACCCTGCCACGCCCCCCTCTGTAGCTGTCAGGGATTCACCCTGCCACGCCCCCGTCTGTAGCTGTCAGAGATCCACCCTGCCACGCCCCCCTCGATAGCAGTCACGCTGCTTCCCAAGATTACCAACAGCTGTGGCTCATGAAAGATCAGACTACATAAACTCACATTCTTGAGTCACAGGCTGTCGGTCGTTATATTGTCAAGCTGGACAATCGCGTGGCTGCTCGACCGCCGGCTGTATATGCGAATTCCACTTCCGACTTGGATTACTCATTGCCGAAGGCTTTATGGATTATGCTTGGGACATTCGAACTCATAGCGGACAACGCGTATCGAGCGGATGTCTTTGTTTGTTGTTTTCAACGGCTTATGAGTGTTTTTGTGTTGTACGGTTGTTGAAATAAAAGGACAATGATCGGACTATATCGGCTTCCGCGTCTGCAGCCTGTCAGAACGACCGACCTATACCGAACGCGGATTCGCCATTCCGCGATTCCGACCGCAACGGATCGGCAGCTGAACCCGGCTTCGGATTTCCTCTGGAAGCTCAGTGCCGCTTCTCGCGGTTCAGATCCACATTAGCCGGATCATGAGAGCGCGGCTGCGCCACGCCCCTCAGAGAGCGCGAGGGGATTACCGGCTCGTTACTCGGGGAAAAAAGACGAATTGGGCGGATTTCTGCAAGGATCGGCGAGTATGTGGCTGTTAACATTTCCCGGTTTCCTTCCGAACGAGCCAAGATTGCCCTCTGTATTTCCCTCCTGTCTGGAGAAGTTCTTGCCAAAGCCAGCTCACTATGGAGCGCCAAAGGGGGCAAATTCGGCTCACTCGCCGAATTCAGCGGGCTGCTTCTGGGGAATTTGGGGATAGAGGTGGTGGATCTCCACTACAGTCCCCTTGAGGAGGAAGGTGCTCCATTCCAAGGTTCTCAAGAGCACGCGGCTCCGTGCCGGATCTCCCATGAGCCTGCAGCTCAGCCCCAATGTTTTGATGAGAGGGCTGCTTCATCTCAGGGTCTCTACCAGCGTGCTGCTGTGTTCCGGGGTTCTCGTGGACGCACCACACCATCTCCGAGCGTCGGCGAGCACACCATGCCGTCACAGAGCTTCTACAGGCGTGCCGCTCTGTTCCGAGGTTCCCGTGGGCGTGCCACGCCGCCACAGTGTCTCCAGGAGCGTGCTTTCCCGCCACAGAGTCTTCACGAGAGCGCCGCGCCGCCACAGAGTCTTCACGAGAGCGGCGCGCCGCCACAGAGTCTTCACGAGAGCGGCGCGCCGCCAAAGAGTCTTCACGAGAGCGCCGCGCCGCCACAGAGTCTTCACGAGAGCGCCGCGCCGCCACAGAGTCGTCACGAGAGCGCCGCGCCGACACCTCCGGTCACAGAAGGCGAAGTGACTCCTCCGAGTCCCTCTCCAGACGACCCCACATCCCAGAGCCCCTTCCAAGGCGACATCTCGCCCACGGAAAGCTCGGCTCTGCCCCAGGACCTCCAAGAGAGCTCCGCCCAGCTCCAGGTCCCTCCAGAGAGCTCCGCCCAGCTCCAGGTCCCTCCAGAGAGCTCCGCCCAGCTCCAGGTCCCTCCAGAGAGCTCCGCCCAGCTCCAGGTCCCTCCAGAGAGCTCGTCTCCGCCTCCGAGCGACCCCACGAGCTCGTCTCCGCTTCAGTGTCCCAAAGGCTGCTCAGTAGGCTCCGATCTGCTCCTAAGGGTCCCAAGGAGCGCCCCTACGCCCAGGGGTTTTCCTGTGCACTCACCCCGGCTCCAGGACTGCGAAAGGGAAGTTGAACCGCTGCCCCCGGGTTCCACCGACGGCGACGGCTCACCCCACAGTCCCGCAGAAGGCGACGGCTCGTCTCCAGCGCCCGCAGAAGGCGACGGCTCGTCTCCAGCGCCCGCAGAAGGCGACGGCTCGTCTCCAGCGCCCGCAGAAGGCGACGGCTCGTCTCCAGCGCCCGCAGAAGGCGACGTTTCGCCCCCGGGCTCCGCAGAAGGCGACGTTTCGCCTCCGGGCTCCGCAGAAGGCGACGTTTCGCCCCCGGGCTCCACAGAAGGCGACGTTTCGCCCCCGGGCTCCACAGAAGGCGACGTTTCGCCCCCGGGATCGCATCCAAGCTCCACGCAGGGCGAAGGATCGCATCCAAGCTCCACGCAGGGCGAAGGATCGCATCCAAGCTCCACAGAGGGCGACATCTCGCCCCCAGGTCCTCTTCAGGACGACGGATCACCCACAGGATCCCCGCATGGCGACGTCGGTCCTCCAGGTCCCTCTGACGGCGACGTCGGTCCTCCAGGTCCCTCAGAGGGTGGTACGACGTTCCTGGTCTCTGCCCGGGACGTCCTCCACTCCCCGGTCATTGTCATGGTTGGCGTCCAGTTCCGGTTCCCCGCCATGGAGATCGCTCCGGCTTCAATCCCCGCCAGGGGCTTTACTCAGCCTCCCGTCAGCACCGAGGGCGTGGCTCCGCTCCGGATCCTCCGGCAAGGTGTTGTTCCATGCCGGCTCTCCGCAGAGGATGCTCACCAGGCCTCTGTTGCTCCCAGGCGTCTAAGGAGGCCTTCCTCGGAGTGCCCTGGCCCGCCTGGCATAGGTGGGTTTTGGGGCGTCAGGTGTCGCCCCTGGAGGGGGGGGTACTGTCAGGGATTCACCCTGCCACGCCCCCCTCTGTAGCTGTCAGGGATTCACCCTGCCACGCCCCCGTCTGTAGCTGTCAGAGATCCACCCTGCCACGCCCCCCTCGATAGCAGTCACGCTGCTTCCCAAGATTACCGACAGCTGTGGCTCATGAAAGATCAGACTACATAAACTCACGTTCTTGAGTCACAGGCTGTCGGTCGTTATATTGTCAAGCTGGACAATCGCGTGGCTGCTCGACCGCCGGCTGTATATGCGAATTCCACTTCCGACTTGGATTACTCATTGCCGAAGGCTTTATGGATTATGCTTGGGACATTCGAACTCATAGCGGACAACGCGTTTTGAGCGGATGTCTTTGTTTGTTGTTTTCAACGGCTTATGAGTGTTTTTGTGTTGTACGGTTGTTGAAATAAAAGGACAATGATCGGACTATATCGGCTTCCGCGTCTGCAGCCTGACAGTACTTCATCTTTAGCTGCTACATGGATACAAATAAAAAACAATTGAGAGGTGTGCTGCTCATTAATTTCAAATTAAATTAAAGTTTTTACATTTTTGTGTGAGAATACAAATGTTCATGCAGAGGCTGGGATCATTTAGAACACAACAAAAATGTTTTGCAAATTGGAGGTGTTTACTTTTATTAGATAGATAGATAGATAGATAGATAGATAGATAGATAGATAGATAGATAGATAGATAGATAGATAGATAGATAGATAGATAGATAGATAGATAGATAGATAGATAGATAGATAGACATTGCAGCATTTTTAACCCTAGCCAATAAGAATAGGGTGATTGTTTAAACTTAAAAAAATAGCAAATAATACAATAAAAAACACCACCACCACCACAAAAAAAAAAAAAAATCCCCCCAGCTGGGGAAGAGTCAGATGCAACATGCAACAAAACAAAACGGGTTTTTAGAAAATGATATGTATTTTGTGTTTTGTGCTATAAAATATGTTTGGATGTTGGAAAAATATAGAAACTAGCTAAAAAAAATAGAGGTTGACTAAGCTTTTTTGCTTTAACTCCCTGCCGTGAATGTTTTAAGAGCAGCACTCATACACATGGCATGATTTTATTAGCACCTGCACTGTTGCCTCACAGCAGGTAGAAGGAGATTAATCACACTCTGTACACTTGGGATTGCCATGATTGTTTGTGAGTAGAGTACTGAGAGGGAGAGAAAAAAAAACATTCAAAGTAGTGGTTTGAGCGTGACTCAGGCAGAGTACTGAAAACAAGAGAGAAGCTTTTTTAAGGTTACAAATTAACTCAGCGCAAGCTTTATTCCTATTGTTCCACATACACAGTATACAAAGAACAATATGTCGTTTCTACAGACCAAGGTGCATAGACATTGGACAGTAAGAGCAAACATTAGATATAAATAAAGATTTCCTTTGCTACAAGCATAGCAGAGTTAAGGTGCAATAAATATGAGATAGATGTCGATGTAGATGTAGAATTGACATTTGGTTGAAATGTAAGTAATGTAAGTGTAAAGTGTAAAATGCAAGTGCACAGTCAGAGGTGACAGTGTGACAATACCCAGTGTGCATATTTTAGCAGAATGAAGGGATGTTTATAGTATACAGTAAACAGTTAAAGTCCTGTGCTATAATGTTCAGTGCACATTTTTAATGCACAGTAAAATGGTTGAGGGTGAGTGTGTGTCCATGTAGTGGCCATTATTGTCCATTGTCCATAGTTAATGAGGAGGAAGCAAGGTCATTGGTGGCACCAGGGTGTTTAGGGCTCTAAAAGCTTGGGTCAAAACCTGATGTGAGTCCTGATGCTTCTGAACCTCCTGCCTAATTGCAAAAGAATGTGGGAGGGTTGACAGGGATCCTTCACAATGGTAGTGGCTCTGCTTACGCAGGGTGTATGGAAGATGTCCTGGATAGAGAGAAGGGAGACCACTATGGCCCTCTCAGCTGTCCTCACTATGCGCTGTAGGGTCTTGCATTTCAAGGTTTTGCAGTTTCTGAAACACACAGCTGGCCAGGATTCTTTTCACAAATTCTCTGTAGAAGATGGTAAGGATGATGGTGATGAAAGGCTGGTGCTCTTCAGCCTCCGCAGAAAGTGAAGACATTGTTGGGCCTTCTTCACAGTGGAGTTAGTGTTATTAGTCCAGGTGAGGTCGTCAGAGATGTGTACACCAAGAAACTTTGCAATGTAGTTGTGGGCAAGCAGCATAAACAGCTGTGGGCTGAGCACACAGCCTTGGGGGGCACCTGTGCTTAGTGTGATGGTGCTGATGTTTTACTGACTGTGGTCTCTCTTTCAGGAAGTCTAGAATCCAGTAGAAGAGTGAAGTGTTGAGTCCTAGTAGAGATAGATTCCAGATGTGAGAGAAGACAGTGCAGGGTGAATGAGATAACATTGCCAGTAGAGCGGTTAGAATGGTATGCAAATTGGAGTGGGTCCAGTGAGGTGGGCAGAGTGAAGTAAATGTGACTTTTGACTCTTGACTAATCGCTCAAAGAACTTCAACATGATGAGTCACTGCTACTGGGCAGTAATCAATGACACACCAACGACTTACCGTTGACTTTTTCGACACCAGGATGATAGTGGTCTTTCTGAAGCTTGCAGGGACCACAGCCTGGCTTAGGGAGATGTTAAAAATGTCTGTGAGGACACTTGCCAGCTGGTCAGCACAGTCCCAAAGCATTCTTTCTGGTATGTTATCTGGGCCTGCAGCTTTTCATGGATTGATTCTAGATAGTGTCCTCCTCATGTCAGCTGTAGCCAGGCAGAGCACCTGCTCCTCAGGGGTGGGCATAGACTTGCATGCATCTGTGTTTTTGTTCAGAGCTTTAAATTATGGAAGTCAGGTAGATGCGGGTCATTGTTGTTATTATGTGATGTGATTTTGTAGTCAGTTAGCGCTCGAATGCTCTACCACATGCATCTGGGGGTCCTTAGCATCACATACGTGATTGGTAATTTTCTTTCTATACTGGTGTTGTTGTTTTTTTTTTTGTTGATGGCTTTGGAATGCTGAGCCCTTGCGGACCTAAGAGGTCCTTATTCTCCCAACTTAAAGGCAGTATCCCCCTGTCTGATGTGCTAGTCATGGGTGGCAGCTTCCCTAAACCTTTTCCAGACTGTGCATTTAAAACAGTTCTGTAGGTTTGAAGTTGTCCCTTTTGGCCATACTCTGATGGTTCTTTGTACTAGCCTGGAGTGCTTTATCAGTGGCCTGTATGCTGAAGAAGAAGCATGCAGAGGTGGTCTTTGTGTGAATCTTGGATATTTGTGTAAAATAAGTCCAGTATGTTGTCTTTTCTTGTGGAAAAGTTGATGTGTTGGTAAAACTTTAGAGCAAAAGTTCCTGTGAAATCCCTGGTAACAATGAAAAAGGTTGGGCCATTTGTTGCTCATTGATTGTATCGGGGAGCTCTCGCAGTGCTCTGTTAGCATTAGCACTAGCATTTGCACTGGGAGGAATGTACACTGCTACTACTATAATAGCGGTCGATTCAGGTGGTGATTAATTCAGCTGGCATTTCATCACTTGAAACTTCAGCTATGGTGAGCAGTGGGTTGCAAATATTGTGGCATTGATGCACCAGTTCATTGTTTATGTAAGCACAGAGTCCTCCTGGTACTCTTACCAGAAATCTTAGTGTTCCTTACCACACAGTATGATGTTAGCCCCTGTATCTGGATAGCTGTGTCGGGTATGTGGCTCTGCAGCCACGTTTTCATGAAGATAAGCACACAGTTCCTTGTTTCAGCCTGGGTTGTCAGTTGGAGTCTGAGGCTATCCATTTTATTGTCCAGAAGTCACACATTAGTCGGTATTACTGATGGGAATACCGATTGGCCAGGGTTGGCTTTTAGCCTCCAGTTGGTGCTGGCTCACTTGCCTCGCTTCCAAATCGCACTGCTCTCGTAGTGAATTTGTTATTTTAAAGCCATTCTTTGAACCCGACATTTTTTAAGGTGAAGGGAGGATTGTATGAATTTTAGTGGCCTGCACACAGAACTTGCCTCACATATGCACATATGTTTGAGAAAAAACAGAGATTAAAATTTTGTCAACACAAAAAATATAAGTAATAATAACAAAGCTTATTATTATTATTATTATTATTGTTATTATTATTATTATTATTATTATTATAGTAGTAATTGTTGATTACCTAGATGCTAGATTCAGCAGGATGAATTAATCAGTATAGAATTTAACAAAGTGGAACTGGCATCTTTATTAGGTTATCTGGTCGAATTTTGCCTGTAGATACTGAAGTTCATTTACCTTTACCTTGAACAGCAGATGCTGTAAAGAGTTTGTATGAAAAAAAAAACGTGCAGAAAGAGAGAAAGGATATTTGATATTGATTGATCTGTAATGAGAAGTCTATTGTGACTACCAGAAGCAACAATGACACAAAAATGTAAAGATTTAATCTTGAGATAAATTCATTACTTCACACAATATGCTAATAGGTGTAGTCCCATCACTGTATTAATCCAAGTGGGCCTGCTGGTCACTGAACAAAAGTACATAAAAACCTTTAAAACAGACTCTGAAAAATTGTGTTGCATTTGTCTGCCCTTTATGCATGCTGGGAGATGGTGTAAGATTGTAACCTGGTGATACTGGGGTCCATGAACGCAGCCATGTCTCCAGGGTAGAAGGGGTTGGCATACACTTTATACCCATCAATCATAGTGACACAATCCTATGGTTTGGACATGTGCAGAGGAGTGACATGGGGTATATCGGTAGGAGAATGCTAAGGATGGAGCCACCAGGAAGGAGGAAAAGAGAAAGGCCAAAGAGATGGTTAATGGATGTGGTGCAGAAAGACATGCAGGTAGTTGGTTTGAAAGAGTCAATTTAGAGGACAGAGTAGAATAGAGAAGGATGATCCACTGTGGCGACCCCTAATGGTAGCAGCCAAAAAAAAGAAGGAAGAGCCACAATGACACTATCCAATCTAATTCTTTAACCTTGTGTATGTGGAATGGGGAGAATAATGTTTGTTTTTCCAACTGGGTTTTGATTTTCCATGATGAACCATGAGCAGCAGTTTGTGAAGATGCAGGTGTTTGGTTTCACACATTTAAATTTTTTTTTAATTTGCGGCATTTAGCAGAAGTCCTTATCCAGAGCGACATACAAAAGTCACACAGTAAGCAACTAATAATTTTACCCTTAAAATATTTATTTTTCTTCATCTTCCGGCTGCTCCTTTTAAGGGTCACCACAACAACCTGCATGTCTTCCCTAATCACATCCACAAAGCTCCTCCTTGGTATTCCTCTTTTCCTCATTCCTGGTGGCTCCATCCTCAGCATTCTTCTACCGATATACCTCATGTCCCTCTTCTGCACATGTCCAAACCATCTCAATCTTGCTTCCCTCACCTTGTCTCGCAAATGTCCTACATGCCCAGTCCCTCTAACAGTCTCAATCCAATCCAGTCTATCCTTGTCACACCCAATAAAAATCTCAGCATCTCCAACTTTGCTAGCTCCAGCTCCACTTCCTGTCATTTTGTCAATGTCACTGTCTCTAAAATATACAACATTGCAGGTCTCATCACAGTCCTATACACTTTCCCTTTCACTCTTGCATATACCCTTCTATCACAAATTACTCATGCCACTCTTCTTCACCCACTCCACCCTGCCTGCACTCTTTTCTTTACTTTTACAACAAACTCTTTATTAGTTTGCACAGTTTCCAGGTACCTAAACTCATCCACCTTCACCACCTCTCCTCCCTGCAACCGCACCACTTCACTGCCCTCTCTCTCATTCACACACGTACTTTGTCTTACTCCTACTGACTTTTATTACCCTTCTCTCCAGCATGTACCTTCATCTCTTCAGGCTCTTCTCAACCTGCTGCCTTCTCTTGCACCAAATCACCTAATTATCTGCAAACATCATAGTCCATTGAGACTCCTGTTTTGTTCCTATCGCAAGATTACCCTACACAATTTATAGCTATCATATAGTAATGGAGACCTAACTGGTGCTAATTTTGCTCAGCCTAGCCATGGGTTGCTGTGGCAATGTTGGGTTTGCTCATAAACACTGGATGATTGAGTCAACACTTTTCTGTGCCCATCCACACCATGGTAAGCTTTTAGGATCAGTATTAGGTTTTGCAGTTATTGTAGTTTCTTGTAGCTTTTATGTGTAATAAAGGGAGTGAAATCCAAGTGTAAAAAAAGGATTAAAAAATGTCCACTTGTTACCAACCAAAATAAGTATGTCTTATGATGAAATGGCAATAATAAGTTTGTATTCTTGCTATTTGGCTGTGTTTAAGAGGCTTTAAAGGAGCATGCTTTTATAACTACAAAGTAGCCAAGCATTTTTAGAATCCTCAGAATAACATTACAAGTCTGCTCAAATAGAGTCGACTTCCAAACTTTCTAATTGCTTTTCTCACCCTCATAAAAGATTGTTTGACGTTTTAGAACAATGCAGTAGATTAGGAACTGTGTTTGAATGATAAATGAGATGGAATTCACCTTGGGAATGAAGGTTATTGAAACAGAATCCTCTCTTCCCTTAACAGCAAGGCTACAAAAGTGTTCCCCCACCCATGCTACCCCACAAGTGCTATAATTGGCATGGACCTTCCATGAGTCTTACTGTCTTAGAAGCCCCAATCCTTTGACAACAGAGTTAAATCAGGTTTAGCTATTACTGCTACTCTCAAATGGCTTCGTTTAAAACTCACAGAAGAGGGATTAATTAATTATGTGAAAGCATTATGGTCAAGCATATAAATAGATATAAGATGGGGATGGCAGTGATTGGATTAATTTATTTGAATTTAAGTCACTGGAATTAAATGGAATTGTATATTTTATTTAGTGTTTTTTAATTAATTACTGTAAAGTACAATTCCACAGACAAATTACCAAACTGGTAATAAAAAAAGAAAAAAAAAGAAAAAAAGAAAAAAAAAAAAATCATGTGGAAAGTGGTAGCAAAGAGTATGATGGAACACAAGCCATTTTAAAATATTGGCTTCATACTTAGTTTGTCAAAAACTTTTTATAACATACAAACAAGATTAATCTGTTAAACATTAATCTGTCACCTAATTGTTCATTAGTTATGCAATATATCACAGCTGCACTGACAGCTATTCCCAATTATTAATATCATGCATGGAAGGAGTTCACTCTGTCTTCCAGTCTTTTCCCCTTGAGTCACTGAATTTGAGCTATTCGCCCTTCAAAAACACCTGACTGATGTAGGTGAAATTACAGTGTACACTTTTTTAATGCGCCAACTTTCATTTAATACAAATATTTGCTATATGGGCAATGTCAGAATTATGAATTATGCTCAGTCATGGACTAAATGAATGTGTTGTGTTATTTTTTTTTACATTAATTAAATTCATTTATTCACATTCAGTAATCATTGTATCCGGGTCACAGTCATGGTGGCTCTGGAATGTAGCCCAGTATCATTGGGCACTAGATATGGTTACACCTCTGATATCTCTCTCTCTCTCTCTCTCTCTCTCTCTCTCTCTCTCTCTCTCTCTCTCTCTCTCTCTCTCTCTCTCTCTAACAGACACACTCACACACACACACACACACACACACACACAAACACACACACACACACACACACACACACACACACACACACACACACACACACACACACACACACACACAGAATCACACTTATAGTAGCAAATTGGATTTGCCAATCCACTTACCCCTTTTTTAGACAGTGAATCAAAACTTGGAGGAAATCCATGAAGGCACTGAAAACTTGCAACACCACACAGACAGCAACCTGAGATCAGCATGAAAACCTGGAATCATGAACAATTCCAACTACACCACTGTGGTGCCCTTCAACTGAATTTCATACAAACATTTACAATCTATGAAATGTGGTCGTCAAGACATTTTGTATAGTCAAGTGAATGCATTTATGTTTGACTGAAATTACTATTAGCTCTAATGCAATTAAAAATTTCAGCTAAAGATTATACTGCAGCGAATTTAGTAGAAATCACTTCTGCATAGTTGATTAACTGCCAAAGTAACTGTAAATAATGCTGGTACCGCTTCTTAATGAGCATTCTATGAACACTAACATTTACATCTATAAAATGAAGGAAATTGCTTAACATAATTCTTTAGTATATGGCAAATGTAATGTAAGTATCTTCTTCATGCCTTAAATAATAATTTAGCTGCAAAGAATTATCACATACATGCTAAAGACATTGGAATTTAAATCAGAAGATTGTAACTGCAAATCCCAGCACTGCCCAACTACCAATGTTTGTCACTTGAGAATGTCTTTTTTGGACCTTGGCAAGCTGTACACAGACATACAAAATCGACCTTTATTTATTTGTGAAATGCTTCAATAAATAATTTAGAAAAACATCTAAATATATATATATATATATATATATATATATATATATATATATATATATATATATATAAAATTAAGATCTTTAATTAGACATAGCACGAGGTGGTATCAAAAAGTTTTGTGACTAGCTCTGTTTATAAGAAAGTACTTCATTAATCAATTTTTACACACTGTCACCTTCAAAATAGTCACAGCAATACAGCATTTCCATACTGCCACTTTTGGAATATGTTGTTGTTCACCTTCTGTGATTCATGCTGGATATTCATTTTCACAAAGAGGACAAAGTCCACAAGAGCCAAATCTAACAAGTAGGTGCGGAAGTGAGATGATGTGGATTGGTTTGGGAACTGCACCGCCTCGGATCGCAAGACTCTAAAGCATTTCACTGCATGTTGTACTCTGATGGATGTGTATTTGTCAAATGAAATTTTAATTCAAGTCAAGTCAACTAAAGCATCTTTTATTGTCATTTCAAACATATATAGATCATGCATTGAACAATGAAATGAAACAACGTTCCTCCTGAACCCTGGTGCTATATACAACAACAGTCACAGGGAACAGAAAACACAGGGCTAAGAACTAGTAAGTGTCCTCGCCATATAAAGTGGATGTGTGCAACCAGGTTTTTAACCTCCTGTAGTTAGGACGTCTTGTCATTGTTGGAGATCAGGCCCACCACAACAGTGTCGTCAGCAAACTCGATGATGGTGGTGGAGTTGGAAGTGGCCGCACAGTCATATGTGTTCAGTGAGTACAGCAGGGGGCTCAGAACACAACCCTTGGGAGCGCCAGTGCTGAGAGTGAGGGTGGATGAAGTGTGTTTGCTCACTTGTACAGCTTAAGGTCTGTCTGTCAGGAAGTTAGAGATCCATTGGCACAGCGGCAGGCTGAGTCCTAGGACCTCCAACTTAGAGGTGAGTGGGGAGGGAATTATGATGTTAAATGCTGAACTGTAGTCCACAAACAGCATCTTTGTATAATTCCCATTTCTTTGGTCCTGGTGGCTCATAGTGGTGTGGAGGAGATGAGCATTGGCGTCCTCGGTAGAATGGTTCTGACAGTACGCAGTAGTGGGTCTAGTGTTTCTGGTAGTGATGCAGTGATGAAGTCTCTGACCAGCCTCTCAAAGCACTTCATCACTATTAAGGTCAAGGCTACAGGGTGATAGTCGTTAAGGCAGGCGGGCTGGGGTTTCTTCGGGAGAGGAACAATGGTGGACTGTTTGAAACATGAGGGGACAACAGATTGTTCCAGTGGGAGGTTGAATATCTCAGTGAACACCAGTGCTAGCTGGTCAGCGCAGGCTTTTAGAACCCGACCCGTGATGCCATCTGGTCCTGCTGCCTTCCTGGTATTCACTCTCTTGAATGCCCTCCTCACGTCATGCTCCGAGATGGTGAACGTGTTTACCTCTCTGGCTCTCTCGGCGTGCACGCTGTTTGTGCCTCTAGCGCTGCTAGCATGGTTAGCTGCAGCCTTGAAACGAGCGTAAAAGGTGTTTAGCTCATCTGCCAGAGAAGTGTCCGCATTCACCATTCTAGAAGATGGTGTTCTATAGTCCGTGATTGTTCTTAGTCCCTGCCACAGGCTCCTAGAGCCACCATGTTGAAACTGTGACTCTAGTTTCCTCTCGTAACACCGCTTTGCTTCCTTCACCACTCTGCAAACACTGTAAGACGCAGCCTTGTATTCATCTATGGCCCCGTGTTGTAGGCAGCGGGGTGGGATCTCAGAGCATCGCGTATGGTTTTATCCACCCACGGCTTCTGGTTGGGAAACGTTCTGATGTGTTTTTTTGCACCGTATTATCCGATAGTTTCCCGATGAATCCCACAACCGCTTCCGTAAACATCTTGACGTCATCAGAGCTGAGCCTGAACTGATCTTGGATCCCAGCGTTAGAATTTACAGTGGATAGTGAGGATGGCTAAGATCATTGGGGTCTCTCTTCCTTTCATCATGGGCATTTACACCACATGCTGCATTCGTAAAGCCACCAGCATTGTGGCTGATCATACACACCCCTCACACACACTTTTCACTATCCTGCCATCTGGAAAGAGGTACAGAATCATTCGAGGCCTCACATCCACAGTTTCTTCCCACAAGCCATCAGAACGTCTCTAGGTTACGACTGTAACCCTAGTTCCCCGAGGGAACGAGACGCTGCGTCGAAACGCTATGGGAACGCCCCTGCGTGACCGTGCTCTGAACCACGTGTGTAATCTGACCAATAGGCGTTTGGAACGTGACGTCATCAAAGGTCGCTTAAACAGGAAGCTACAAATGGCTGCGAGATGGACCAGACGTTAGCTCCTGCGAGAGAAGGTAAGCGCCGCAGGGATGCAGGGAGTGTAACCTAGAGACGAGTGTCCAATCACGCCACACTGATACTAGAGATACTAGTACACAGATACTGCCTAGAGAGTGAGGGCCTCGGCACCAGCGCGCAGGACAGAGGAGCCCAAGGGTGGCTCTGAGGTCAAGGAGATAGAAACTGACAAAGGTCAGGGGGGTGGACCAACCCGCAGCGTCACAGATGTCCTGGAGTGGCACTCCAGTGGACCAGGCCGTAGAGGCCGCCACACCGGTGGAGTGAGCTCAAACCCCGAGCGGTGCGGGGAGGCCAGAGGACTCGAGAGCCTACACAATCGCATCCACTACCCATCCGCTCAAAGTCTGCTTATTGGCCAGGAAACCCTTCCTGTTAGGGCCATAGCAGACAAGCAGCTGCTCTGACTTCCTCCGCGGACTCGTCCTGCGGAAGTAAGTATCCAGTGCTCGCACTGGACACAGTCGGTGCTATCGCTCCTGGTCGGGGGCTGTAAACGGAGGAGGGCAGAATGCCTGCAACACAACAGGACGTGAGGGAGCCGAAGGCAACTCTGGCCATGCCAGGGTCAAACTCTAAGCGAGACGGGGCCACGGACAGAGCCTGCAGATCCCCAATCCTCTTCAGGGAGGAAATCGCCAAAAGGAAGGTGGTCTTAATAGACAGAAACCTAAGGGCCACATCGGGTAAAGGCTCGAAGGTGGGCTCAGATAGAGCCACCAACACAACTGCCAGATCCCAGACAGGCACTCTGGGTCGCATCCCGGGCCTCAGCCTCCGGGTGCCGCGGAGGAAACGTGTCACCAGTGGGTGTCTACCCAGCGACAGCCATATGCCGCGATGGCGGACACGTAAACCTTCAGGGTCAAAGGGGTCAACCCTGCGGCAAACTGTTCCTGTAGAAACTCCAGAACTAAACCAACCGGGCAGTTGACAGGATCCAGGCCATAGTGCTCGCACCAAGACGTGAACAGTCACCATCGTGTGGCGTACGACCACCTCATGGAGGGAGCTCTGGAGTGGAGGAGGGTCTCAGGGGGCACAGTTGGCATCCAGCCCTAACGGGGCTGGGTGAAAGAGAGAGAGAACCAGAGGGGACAGTGCGAGTTCTCCTGGGTTGCAAAAAGATCCACCTGGGCTCTGTAGAACCTCCGCCACACGAGCTCCACCACCTCAGGGTGGAGACGCCATTCCCCAGGCCTCGGCCCTTGCCTCGACAGGGCGTCTGCTCTGACATTTAACCGACCCAGGATGTAAATGGCCATCAAGGACAGGAGCCTGTCCTGAGACCACAAGAGGACCGCTCGCACTAGCTTGTACAAGGGTCGAGATCGAAGACCCCCTGGTGGTTGATGTAAGAGACCACCGCTGTATTGTCCATGCGGACCAACAAATCGCAAAAACACTGCCATCATCTCCAGGCAATTTATGTGCCACGAGAGACGTGGGCCGCTCCACAGACCCTGGGCGGAGTGGCCACTCATGACCGCTCCCCACCCCGTGAGGGAAGCGTCCGTCGTTAGCGTCACGCGGCGACACGGGGCCCCCAACACTGGGCCACGGGACAGAAATGTCCGGTCTTTCCAGACATCCAAGGCTCGAAGGGCATGCCGCGAGACCTTGATAGTACGATGCGGGTTTCCCCTGAGGGAGAACCCGCTGCCCTTGAGCCACCACTGGAGGGGCCTCATGTGCAGGAGCCCAAGTGGAACTATGCTGGACTCTGCTGCGATGAGACCTAGCAGCCTCTGGAACTGCCTCACAGTGAGTGGCTGGTCTTTCTGCACTCTCCTGACGGCAGTGAGAATGACCTCGGCCCAAGGAGGCGACAACCGTCCCTGCATCCTGGCCGCGTCCCACACTACGCCCAAAAAGGTGGTTCTTTGTGCTGGAGAAAACACGCTTTTGCTGGCGTTCAGCGGAAACCCAAGCACCTTCATGTAGGCGAGGACGACATCTTGATGCCGAATAACCTGGCGCTCTGAATGAGCCATGACCAACCAATCGTTGATGTAATTCAAAATGCGGATGCCCTGGAGCCGCAGCGGGGTCAGTGCTGCATCGACGCACTTTGTGAAGGTGCGGGGTGAGAGTGCCAGGCCGAACGGGAGGACCCATTGTATGACCCGTGGTATGCCACGCCCCCGAAAGCAAACCTCAGGAACCTCCTGTGTGCAGGAAGGATAGAGACGTGAAAGTACGCGTCCTTCAGATCTATAGTGACGAACCAGTCCCCGGACCTGATCTGCGTCACGACCACCTTGAGGGTGAGCATCCTGAGTCTCCTGAGAGAGCGGTTCAAGGAGCGAAGCTCTAGAATGGGACGCAACCCACCATCCTTCTTCGGAACAATGAAGTATGAGCTGTAGAAGCCTGACTCTCGAACCGAGGGGGGAACCCCCTCGATGGCCCCTTTCCCCAGGAGCGTGTGCACTTCCTGTTCCAGGACCAGAGCCTGCTCGGGTCCCACCAGGGTGGGACAAATCCAGTTGAAACGGGGAGGAGAGGACGCGAACTGAATCGTGTAACCGCCCTCTATCGTCCGCAGGACCCACCAGGAGACCTCTGGCAGCCCCTCCCAAGCCGCCAGACAGTTTCTCAGGGGAACCAGCTCCTCGGGACTGGCCTCTGACCCAATTAAAGCAGCTGGGGCGGGGCCCTGCAGCTGATGACACCTCGAGAGAGAGGTGGTGGGTCTCCTCCATCTGTACCGAGACTTGCAAGTGGAGGGAGACGCCCGCTAGAGGGAGGCCGTGCTCTGAGGCACATCCTGTGGCATAGCCAACGGCCCGGCCTCCTGGTGGTGCAGGGGAGGGACGGGCACCATAGCGTGCGTTGTACACCGCCCCCTTGACCGAAGATCGTCAGGATCTCCGCACCACAGCCCGTTTGCTGGAGGCGAGGGTGACCCTCAGGTCAGCCTGCTCCTTTTTGGGCCCAGAGCTCTGTTTTTGGGCTTTGCGGTGCCTGGAAGGACCAGGCTGGGGCTGTCGCCGACCAGCCCCGACTGCTTTTAAGACTCCTGAAACCTGTTCACGACCGCCGTCACAGCGTCACCAAACAGGCCAGGAGGAGCCATCGGTGCGTTCAAGAGCACAGCTCGATCCTTGTCCGGGAGGTCAGACAAGGTGAGCCACAGATGCCTCTCTGTGGCCACCAGGGCTTCCATGGACAGACCAATGGCCTGTGTTTTGTGGCCCCAAGGGTTAAGTCGGCAGCGCGACGCAACTCCTTAATGTCAGCGGCCCCGGAGCTAAGTCCCTCATCCAAATCACATAGCAGGTCAGCCTGGTATGCCTGTATGACCTGCTGCCGCGTAAGCCTTCCCTACCAAAGCTGATGTAGCATGTAGCGGTTTAGTAGGGAACATCAGAGCTTTCAGCGACGATGCCACACTAGGATAGAGATAGCTGGCTAGCGTCTCTTTTTTTTTCGTATTTCTTTTGCATTAAATGTTGCATGTGTGCACTTTGTGTTGTTAGTTAAAAGTTATGTGTACTTCTGTGTTCCTTGTGTTCCTTTTGTTAATTTATGTTGTTTGCTGTAGCACCTTGGTCCTGGGGAAACGTTGTTTCGTTTCACTGTGTACTGCACTGTATATGGTTGAAAAAACAATTAAGCCTTCTTGACTTGTTCTCCAACGATCATCATGCACAAGTTGACAAATGGTTGTCATATTCGGTGGTTGAGTTCAATGAAGGCCTTCCTGATCTCTCGTCATCTTCCGGTGATCTTCTTCAATTTTTTTAGTTTGTGTTAGATTATAGACCCTAACGAAGGTCAGTAGGGTCTGCAATTTGATTCTCTATTTTTTTTATAGGAATTTCATAATCAATGTTAGATTATCAACACATCTCAGAATTCATGCATGTATGCCACAACGACATTGAATAAAAATTGCTGAATGGATGAATAGATGGATGATGTTTGTACCCACTTTTATTTAGCTGAGCCTGTTTCAAGTGTCTGCACATGTGATGCATTGTTTGCTTTGGCCCTAATGAAAAAGCTCAATATTTATAGCAATCTCCAACAGGTGTCCATAACAGGTCAGAAGTGATGCATTTAAACAGTTTAAAACACAATAGTAAAATAAGTTGTACTTAAGGTCTGGCTAATGTTTTAGAGGAAGTTGTTTTGTAACTATTCAGTGGGCAAAAAATAAAAAAATAAAAATCAAGTTATTATTTTAATGACTGGCAGTGACTTTTCACTCACCTCCATTTATACTGGTCAGTTTTATAGGACTGTCTCCATCCATTATTACCCAAGTGTTGAGTAGCAAAATAATTTTGACACTGCTGTGCTAAGGATGACTAGTTTCCATACTGTGACTTCAGCATTGACAATGAAATGTACTTAATAAAAGATAAACAAGAATGATAGCTTTGCCTAGGCTGTTATTAAATATAATGAATCTTACACTGTTAAAAAGCTAGCTCCTTTTCCCACTAAAGATATACTACAGTAATTATTTATATAGCTGTGTGGATAAGCTCAGCCAGAGAAGGTCACATTTTCTTATTAAATGGCATTTGTGTTTTTTTATTTTATTTTATAAAAATGAAATCAAATCAAATGAAAGAAAATGACAAACTTTTAACTCTTAATCATCAAAAATGTGTAGAATGATTCCTGTAAAGATTGAGCAGACCATAAGTCCTTATGTGTATACAAAATTTTAGAGACATGCCCAGCATTGCTGTTTATGTTTATAGTAACAGAATGAGAAGAACATGCACTAGTGTTTGAGAAAGTGTTTTGATGGTTAGTGAAATATAAAACCAGACTTGAGCACTGGAAGACTGGAGCACTCTAATTAGCTCACATCTGAGAACATCAAGTAAAATACAAGCTCATGCTGGCCTGCAAACCAATACCCCAGATCAGTCCAGAATTTGTCTTGAATGACTAAGTGTAAAAATCACTTTTGTGTGTGCATGTGGTAAGTGACATACTTCAGAAGCAGAGCTGTACAACTGAAGGATTTAGTGCACTCCAACCTTAGGGGGTGTTTTTTGCCATTTAGTTGTTATGAGTCTACATTTACCATTTGTGGTTGGAGTGTTCAGTTCAGTTTGATATTTGACATTCAAAACATTAACATTTATTAATGAATGAAAAAAGGCTGAATGACCCCATAAATACATGTATCTGTCTGCATAAAAGTATTTCACAATACTGTAGCTTGGCTGTAATATGGAGGCCAGGTCTAAAGCAGATTAAACCTTACGCTCTGGTCTCTTATAGCTGATCGATAAAAAATCGGAGTGTGGCTTTGCTCTGTCTCATCCTCATCTATCATGTCAAACACATGCTATATTGCTTGCTGATCCAAATGAGGTCAGGCCATTTGGAGAATGGAGACCAATGCCCCGTTTTATCACAACAAACAATGTTAGATAGGGACCCAATAAGTTTTATGACTTGGTAAAACAACTAGGGTTTGATTTATTCAAAAAATACATTTAAGGTAAGAAAACATGTCATCAGTTAAAGCATGTGTATAATATCATACATCTCTGCTGATCCATAATGTATGATAGAAGGCTAAGTCAAACTGGCTTTAAGCTTTTTTTTAGTTGGAATGTCATATTTATTTACATACTGTACATAAGGATATTTTATAGGGCCACATAACTGTTTTATAAGCTCTTCATGACTAGTCATGCAGCACTTACACTGTTATGCAGAAAAGGTTTAAACACTATAACAACAGAGTTATTTATATTTCCACTTGCTATGCACTTCCTAATGATAAAAAACCTTAATTCGTTGTTGTTTTCAATTAATGAATACTTATGGCAGTGCAATATTATTGTAATGACATTAAATATACTATATACCATAATGACAAAGTCATGTTTATTTCATTTGGTCCTGTTTATTTATAATTATTAATGATTGAGCAGATTTTATGTCAGTTTTTAAAAGATCCACAAGGAACAAGATAATAAAACCATATGCCTTGGCCTTTAGAGTCACATGAAATCAAACTAATTTTAGATTTTGCACTTAATACTAAAACACTGTTTGTGGAAATAGCTTTTAAAAGAATTCTGTTCATCCCTCTCATTCTGATTGCGAGATTTGTAGACTTGATGCCAAAGCAGTTCAAAGTTGTTATGGCTTCAATGTTGTTGTGTTCCTTTCATTTTCTCCCACATTGTTACCCACCTGTAGGTATGTGGTGTCATGCAGTCCTGTGTACACTCACCTTGATCACAGTCCCTCTAGATAACACCATCTGGCAAATGAATATGTATGAATGTAAAACATGTTATACAAAGCATGCATTATAATGCAACTATAATGCACTTTAGTGCTTCATTTTTTATGTTTAATAGATTTACTCTACACTTCAGTGCAGATATATTTCTCAGGTATCCCTTATGATCAAAGCTCCTACTTGTGTGCCTTATATTCTCTCATGCCCTATTGCACTTTAACCATTTCCTCATCTTTCTTCCTCATCATGTTTTTCAACCTCATCTGTTGCTGCCTTTGGCCTCTTCACTCCTATCTTCATGGTTTCCCTCATTTCTCACACTCCCATCTCAAACCCCCCTTTTCTTTGGAGCGCCTTTATTGCCATGCACACAGACGCCTCTGTGCTAAATTAGCTCATTTCAGAGAAGTTTGCCTCTTGGACAATTCCGCCCAATTTTCCCTGACCAAAGTTGACATTTAATTCCTGAGCTGTAGTGGGGGCCTTTCTCCCAGCTTCCAGATTTATTATTCTAAATGGCCTTTTCGAAATGCCTGCTGCAAGGAACTTCACACTTGCTGTAAGTTAAGTTTTTTTTTTTTTTCAGGCTGAATTGGTGTAATGGCTTGACTGTGCTCACCTTCAGATAGTTTAGTGTAGAAAAGCTGGCAACAGTAGCTTGGAGGATCTCACCCATCTGGAAAAAGGTCACAGTTCAGCATCTTTCAAAAAGACTCAATTATCACCAACATGACCAACTTGGCAACATGCAGAAAAAAAAGCTAACTAATATGTTCTCTTGCATTTGTATCAGTGTTCTGAAAATTATAGGTTACCTGTGGATTGTGCAGTTGTCGAAAACACAACTTAAATCTTAATATTTATTCATTCATTCATTTTCTCCCGCTTATCCGTAATTCGGGTCGCGGGGGCAGCAGTCTAAGCAGGCCCCCGCCTTCAAATGCTGCCCAATTCTCACAGCACCGTCCCTTACGGTCCCTCCTGCAGGTGGTGAGCCCACAGGAAGGCGGCCCCACGTCACGGACCTTAATATTTCCCTCGTAAGGGGCCCCCGGAGCATAGAGGGTTAAGGGCCTTGCTCAAGGGCCCAATAGTGGCAGCTTGGCGATACCGGGGCTTGAACCCCAGACCTTCCAATCGGCAACCCAGCGCCTTAACCGCTGGAGCCACCACTTATTTCCTAAATAAAATACATAATGAAATGCTACAGTCCTCTTGAGTACTTGAATCTGATTGATCAGAAGAGGTAGTAATGTTGTCTGTTTTTCAGATCCTGGATTTAGAGAACTGCACGGGACGTATTTTTCAATCCCGCTCCCGCAAAAAAAAATTTTCTCCTGCTTCCGCCCACAATATTTGAGTTTTGTCCCACTCCCTTTTGCAAAAGCCAGCAAGTAAAATGTGTAAGAAGTTTTATTTTCAATACACTGCTTTTTTGTTTGTTTTATTTGCTTTTTTTCGTTAGCTTTATTTAAGTTTTTTTGCATGGTACAAAACGTTAATATGGCAGGTGGGAGTGGGAGAAAATAATATATGAGCTGCGGGAGCTGGACAGAACTTTGCAGGTCTCTCTCCCGCAATACTCCCACAGGAGTGCAGGTCTCTACCTGGATTATGGTTATACACTCATTTAAATACTTTATTGTATAATATGTTTAGAAACAGCTCAGTCACAGTTATTGTGGATGTAAATAATCATGTATAATTCATTATGTTTTACTTGTATTTTGTATAGCACAAAAGTTAGGATTAGGGACAAATTGTAGGGATAAATTTATGTATTTCATTCTTATATCTCAATATATATTTATTTTTGTAAATCCGCTTTCATGATAATGTCCCTTGTTAGAAGTACAATACAAATAGAATGAAATTAACTTTTTTCTTTCACTTTATAAATTTTTTACACTTTTTTCTTTTTTACTCTACAAATATATGTATGTTTTACTACTTACATTTTCAAACCAGGCTTGTTACTTTAGTTTTAATCTAATCTATTAATCTATTTGAACCTACCACTGGCGTATCATTTCCTGGCTATCACGCATCACAGACGTAGGCTGGCCTATAGAGCTAACAATGAGCAAGGCAGAATGCAACAAGGAGTACTGTATGGCTAAAATGGATGAGTCAGAGGGAGTCAGCGATGTAAACATGACTGAGAACAGAGACATTCCTGATCACCTGATCATCATCATCATATTTTCACTGCTTGAATTTTATATGGTGGTTGTTCAGCCTGGATACATTCATTAGATAAAATGTTTTAATTGTTTTGTATTAATACATAAATATGATGTGAGGTCCAGTGACCAGCGTGACACTAAAACAGGTAGTAGTAAAATTTGAACGAATAAAATTTGATTCGATTTGATTTTAATTTGATAGTAATGTTAACATTTAACTTAAGTACATTTTAGATCACAAACCTCTTTACTTTAACTTGAGTGAAATAGTGTATTCAGTACTTTGACGTTTACCAGAGTCTTTTAAAACATAAGTATCTGTACTTTTACTTGAGTGAAGGATGTGTGTACTTTTGCCATCTCTGTTTTATGATGCCATAGTTTAAATATACTTTATCTCCCATCACTCTTGTCTTTTTTTTTTCATCCTTAAACATTTCATCTTTGTATGTGTATACCCTGGGTGATTTTCAGGATCTGAAGTCAATCACCAAATCACACAATAAAGGCTAACATCTGATGCAGTTTTCACCGTATCAAATGCAGCAGCAGATTGATTTTTAGTGCTGTTTGATGTGAGTGCATGCTCTACAGTGGAGCATGTGGATCACAGGCAGCTACACCAATATGGGATTTTAGACAGCATAAAAATGTTGAATACTTGTGGCAGTTCCAAAATAATTTTCCGCACGATTGCCCAGACTGAATAAAACACTTTAGGCCTGTTTATTTTGGAACTCGTATTTCCTTTGGTACTCAAATTTCACGTGCTATAGCGAAATTTACATCTTAATCCACATTTGAGCCTTAACAATATGTATTGTATTTTATTGTATTTAATATCTAACAGTGTATTTGTGTAAGCCAGTATACATAGATGAATATATTATAGGTTTAAAGACAATAATTATTTTTTAGCTCAGCTTCATTTAATTAAATAAAGACAATTAAAACTTAACATAGATTCAAAACCTTTATACTTCTGCTTATGTAAATCAAGTACTGAACATGTATCAGTTTTCTGAAAGAAGAGCTCTGTTCAGAGTCACTAGAATAAAAATCATGAAAATCATGCCATTTCCAATGGGAAATTGATTATATTACCAGCCACATCACACCATGATAAGTGACTATTTGATTGATGGGTGGAACATTGTCAGTATTGACTGACTGGTCTGTCATTGTCTGCAAATCATATTAATAAGCACCCAAGGATGACTGAATATTGAAAGCTGGACCGTGCCCAATCTCACGAGCATACTATCATTGTGGAGGTGTGCTGAAACACACTCTGCCTCCAGAAAAGCAATGACATGCCTGCCAGTCCACATCACACTCACATTCCCATCCTGACTGAAACCCTATCAAAGTTGACCGCTGAGAGCAATGCTCTCCAATAAAGGAGTGTTCAACTAGTTTACTTTTGCTATTGGAAAAAAGCAGGAGGTGGTAGATAGATAGAGGTACATCGGCAAGGCAAAGCAAAGATTGAAAGAGTGAGTAAAGCACAAGCTGTTCTGGGTTTTAACTTTGAACTAACAAGGGATGTTGTTCATAGTGTGACGCTAGGCTAGCGATGAAGCAGGCAATAATAATAAAAAAAAAGTTATTATTAATAATTATTAATTATGATTATAAAAAAAAAAGAAAAAAAAAAAAATTGCACCAGAGAGAGATGTGTGAAATCTAAGTTGCAGGAAGAGGTGAAAAGCCTATTGCTGTGATAGAACATAAAAAAGGTGAGAGGTTATTCCCTGAACATGACTTAGAGATAGAAGTAACTGACTGCTGTTTCCACTATGGACACTTGTTCTGCAAATATAAAGAGATGGAGGAGGTCTTAGAAATTACACCACCTGAATTTTTATTCCAGAATATCATGTCTTTTTTGTGTGTGTCTATCTTTTTCTATCTCTCTTTTTCACTCACACACACCTATGCACACACACACACACACACACACACACACACACACACACACACACACACACACACACACACACACACACAGACACACACACACTTTCTCTCCCTCATTTTGGGCCAAATTTCATTACAGGCATCATTGAGGTAATTCGGGAGAAAATATGGATGCTAAATTGCTTCCTGTGACCTGCCTTTCAATGGCCTTATGTTAGTTTTGAATCTAAGAAGCTCCTGGCTGTGCTAATGATGCATTAAAAGAGTGAGAGTGAGATGGTCCCATAGCGCCACTATTACCTTTCACATATTGATTTGTCTTACTCGTTATCTGACATAGTCATTCAGGTCCAGGAAAACAGTGTTTATCTTTCAATTTATGTTCACATGAAGCAAGCAATAGCCAATATGGATTCGAGGAAATTTGCATACAGAATAGCATATATAGTTTTCCAACAACCAATGTGGTTCTTTTCAGAGCAAAAAAATTGAATAAATAATAATAAGTAAATTATATATATACAATGTTTAGATTTAGATCAAGTCAGTATCAGTATGGCAGAATATTTTATATGCAGGAAAGGAGCAAAACTGTCACATTGTCATCAAAAGGTCACACTTCTCTTTGTGTTCAGTAGAGAAATTAGTCTTGAGACAATAACAAATGTAATCTAGGAAACGTGTCTGGTAGCCATTTGCAAGGGCGCGAGGAGGCAAAATGCTGATGACATCTTTATGTAATCAGCTTTGAGGTATGCGACTGGCTGCCGTTTAACATTCAGCCTACTGGGAAAGGACAAGAGCTTCAGATATCAGGAGTAAATTGCTTTCTCTCATCTGCACACACACACACACACACACACACACACACACACACACACATTTCACAACTTAAACGCATTATTTGGCTTCTCATAAGAGAAAATTTACCTGAATGGAAAGAAAATGCTTAAATGTTTTTATAATTCTCTATTTTAAGGTGTATGCATCTACATTCTATACAGGTTTATTGGCAGCCTTAGAAAAAATCCTTCTCAAATAATATATTTTCAAAAACTCTTCAATTCAAAATGTATATATTACATGTCATTTAAATACCATGTCAAAAGCTTGATTCTGTGGTACATTTTGTGTGAATTCATGTTTTGAATCATTGTCCTGTTGGACCATCTAACCATGACCTTTCTTAGCAACGAAAGGAAAATGTTGATTTCAAATTATGGGGAATGTTACATAGGCGAAATATATTGTAATGTTCAGGGAAAAAACAAACCCACAACTTCAGGCCCTCAAGAATTTATGTAAAATTCATCATCAGTGCTGTTATAAAAAGCTATTTTTGTCTTGTATGAATATAGAACCCAGTTCCAGTCAAACGTCTAGAGTCTAATAAATTATATTTAAATCCTCTTTTATATAGATGGACAAAAAACAAGTTTTATTCTGGCATACATTTTATATAGTTCGCACGCACGCACGCACACACACGCACGCACACACACACACACACACACACACACACACACACACACACACACACACACACACACACACATACAACTAACTAACTAACTATTCCCTTTACAATGTACACCAATCAGCCATAACAATAAAACCACTGACAGCTGCTGTGAATAACATTGATTATCTTGTTGCATTGGCACCTGTCAAGGAATGGGATATATTGGGCAGCAAGTGAACAGTCAGTTCTCAAGTTGAAGCATGAAAAAAAGCACAGTAAAAATATAAGCAAATTTGACAAGAACCAAATTATGAAAATTATATGACTTGGTCAGAACATCTCCAAAACAGCAGGTCCTCCTCTTGGGAGTAGCTTTGAAAAGTGGTCCAGTGAAAGATATCTTATGAACTGGTGAAAGGGTCAATGGGTCCCCAGGGCTCATGAGTGTATGTGGGTAGTAAATTGTAGCCTGTCTGGTTTGATTCCACAGAATAACTATTATATAATGTATAATATAGAAAAGTGTCAGAACACATGGTGTATTGCAGTTTACTATTCATAAGGCTTTGAAGCTGCAGCTCAGTAAAAGGTCCATGCTGGCCCCTGTGCACTACCAAAAGCACCTGCAATGGACATGTTAACATTAAATCTGGAACATGAAACAGAGGAAGAAGGTGGACTGGTCGGAGGTATCACATTTTCTTTTTCATGTGGACAGCTATGTGTGTATGTGTCAATAATTAGGGGAATAGATGCGAACCAAGAGGCACTATGGAAAGAAGGCAAGGCAGCAGAGTTGGTGTAATCTTCTACCAAGGTGTTTTTTAAAAATTTCCCAGATATAATGTACAGTGCGAAATCCGGAAAGCATTTACAGCACTTAACTTTTTCCACATTTAGTTATGTTACATCTTTATTCTGAAATTAGTTTTTCAGGTGGATTAGGTTCAATATTTTCCTCAAGATTCTATCATATAATGACAACATGAAAGAAGTTTGCTTGAAATCTTTGCTAATTCATTACAATATAAAAAACAAAACAAAAATCACACAATCACAGCCTTTGCTTGATACTTTGTTGAAGCATCTTTGGCACCAATTACAGCCTCAAGTCATTTTGAGTATGATGCCACAAGTATAGCACACTTATTTTTGTGTAGATGAAAGCTGAAAGTCTCTAGGTTATGTATGTAACCCTAGTTCCCTGAGGGTACAAGATGCTGCGTCGAAAGGACTTGTCCTGTGGACGTAGGTGTCCGGTGCGTGCACCGGACAGAGCCGGTTAATTTTTTCCTGGTCTGGGGCCTGGAACGGAGGAGGATAGAATGCGTCTTCCCACCTTAGGGATGTAACCTTTACGGGTGTACAGGAAGGCACTAGCCATACCTGGGGTAAACTCCATGAAGGAGGGGGCTACAGAAAGTGGCCTGCAAGTCCCATACTCTCTGATAGAGCAGAAGGCCAACAAGAACGTGGTCTTGTTGGAAAGATGCCTTGGCTAGAGGCTTAAAACAGACAGAGCCCCCAAAACGACGGCCAGGTCCCACCCAGGCAATCTAGGTCATACCGGGGGCCTCAGCCTCCAGGTGCCACATAGAAAATGCGTTACCATAGGGCAGACCTGGGCATTTTAGGGCCCGCAGGCCACATACGGCCCTTTGGGCATCCCTGTCCGGCCCACGGTATGTCAGTCATAAACACAAATGAACAAGTATTTATGCTGTGCATGCAATACAACTGTGTTGCTTTTATTTTGAAAAATCATGATGTATTATTTATGTATGGTCGCACGTATCTTCGTCTGTCTGCAACAGGCAGCTACCCCTGGCCCCCCCCTCAAAAAAACTTGGCTTACATAAAAAAAAAGTTGATTCTGAATGCTGCGTTTTCAACAAGACATGGACTGCTAAATATTTATTTACAGAAGTCAAAGGTGAAGCCGTGTGCTTAGTTTGTGGTACACAAGTCCCTGTGTTTAAGGATTACTGTCTGAATAGCCACTACATGACCAAACACGAGGAGAAATATAAGAGCTTATCTGACGAAGCTGCAAACTGAACAAACGCTTCTTACAAAACTTTGCAAATCCAGATACAGATTCTCTATAACTGATGATCACCTCTCAGCTGTCCTTCGCATAGCCACCTCAGACTTTCAGCCAGATTTCAGTGCACTTGTTCAAGCCCAAGACAGACTTTTTCTCACTAAACAAGTAAACTAAACTAAAAACATCAAAAGCACTTATTGCTTTTTGTATAAAGTTGTTCAGTTGCTTATCTTTAACATACTGCAAAACACATTTTTAGTATTTGTGAGGATCAACAAGTTAAAAATAAAATAAAACAGTAATTTTTTTTGTTTGTTTGTTTGTTTGTTTTAAACTGTTTATTATTTACAATGGGAGCAAATGAATATTAAGCAGAATTAATTTCAAGTTATCAGTGGTTCGGCCCTACAACACAGTTCAGATTTTTCATGTGGCCCCCCATAGAAATTAATTGCCTGCCATAGAGTCTCTGCCCAGAGATTGCCCGGCCAAGGGGGCGTGATTAGCCGAAATGGCAAACGCGTAGAATTTTTAGGGTGGATGGAGCCAACCCCTTGGTGAACTGTCCCTAGAAGAAAATCCAGCACTTAAGCAACCAGGCAGTGGACTGGATCCAGCTGGTAGTGCTCACTCTGGCATACAACCTCCTCATGGGGGTCCCCCAAGCTGGGAAAGGAGATCCCTCTCAGAGGAATCTCTCATGGAGGGTGCTTAAGGAGAGCTACCAGGTTCGCGAACCATGGTTTGCTTGGCCACCTTGGAGCTAACGGACTCCGTCCCTCCATGAGCCATGGCGTCCAGCCCCAGCGGGGCTTGAGGAGTAAGGGAGAACCAGAGAGGACAGTGCGACGTTTCTCAAAACGTTTCTCGAACAGATCCACCTGGGCTCTTCCGAATTTCTTCCAAACCTGCTCCACCACATCAGGGTGGAGCCGCCATTCCCCAGGTCTCACCCACTGCCTCTACAAGGTGTCTGCTCCTTTTTAAACCGGCACGGGATGTAGACTGCTCTCAAACAGAGGAGTTTCCCCTGGGCCCAAAGAAGGATCTTGTGCACCAGCCTACACAGGGGCGTGAACGCAAACTTCCTTAATGGTTGATGTAGGAGACCACCGCAGTATTTTTAATACGGAACAACATGTGGTGACCTCTGAGGTGTGAATGGAAATGCTTCAGTGCTAAAAGCACGGCTAGCATCTCTAGGCAGTTGATGTGCCAATGTAGATGGGGCCCTTCCCACAGACCTCGGGCAGAGCGACCACTCATGATCGCTCCCCCAACCGGTGAGGGATGCATCCATCGTTAGCGTTAAACGACGACCGGGGACTCCCAGCACGAGAACTAGAGATAGGAACCGGGGATTTCTCCAAACATCTAAGGCATGTAGGCATCGCCATGTGACCTTAATAGTGCGGAGGAGGTTGCCACCCCATTAGAACCCACGGGTCCTGAGCCACCACTAAAGGGATAGGTGGTTCTCTGTAATGGAGAAAGCACACTTTTCCCGGCGTTCAACCGAAACCCCAATGCTTTCATGTGGATGAGAATGACATCTTGATGCCAGACCACCAACTGCTCTGATTGAGCTAGGATCGACCAATTGTCGATGTAGTAGACCTTAAAGGAACCAAAACCGCATTCACACATTTTGTGAAGATACGGGGTTAAAGGGCAACGCCAAACGAAAGAACCCGGTATTGGTAAGCTTCGGCCCTAAAAGCAAACCTCAGGAACTACCTGTGAGAAAGTAGGATGGATGCATAAAAGTACGCAGATCCTTTAGATCTACCATAACAAAACAGTCCTCGGATCTGATTTGAAGAACGACCTGTCAGCATCTTGAACCTGAGTTTAATGAGAACTATCAAGTACCGGCTGTAAAACCCCGGACTCTCGTCTCGATGTAGGGACCACCTCGATGGCCTCCTTCCTCAGGAGAGTGTTTACCTTCTGTTCCATGTCTGCTCCATCTGCTGGAGATGGGGTGGAGGAGACCCGAACTGAATCGAGTAGCCTCGCTCTACAGTGTGCAGGACCCACTGAGACACATCTGGAAGAGCTTTCCAAGCTGCCAGAAAATGCCTTAGGGGTGTCAGTCTCTCGAGACTGACCTCCGGTGTGCCTAGAGCCAGGGCAGTGCCCAAGATGGCTCTAGGGGTGGCAAGATCTCCTAAGCCACAACGCAGAGCGCTGCGCAGGATCCCTGACAGGGGGAGTATGAGATAGGCGTGAGAGGTACTGCTGGAACACCGCCTGTTTCTTACTTCCTGAGAAACAGATGCAGAGCTAATGATCTTGTCACAGGGGGAAGAAACTGCTGAACGGCATGCTGAGCCTGTGAGCGAGTGCTGGACCAAGCAGGTCAGGTTAAGGGACAAGCCCGTCTCGAAACCCTGCAAGGTCCATTTCCGAAGCCCCAGGAACTGCCACGCTGCTCAGCCTCAGTGAGAGCGGGGGCAGAACCGCGAGGAGCGCAAGCTCTCTTCTCGGAGAGTGCAGAAAATTCAACACATACACACAGATCGCTTCTTGAAAAAAACAGAAGCTGACGCTGCCTCTCTCCGTATGCGTTTTATATTCCTGGTCGTGACGTCATCCCGCCAGTGACAACCAGCGTCCAAATTTTGACTGATTATACACCTTATACACCCACATTATTTCAGAGTGTGACCACTCAGGCACGTTCCCAAAGGGTTTCGACACAGCTTAAGGTTTCTGAAAGGGAACCGTCACACTAGTCAAAGGTCCATGGAGCTCTGGAGCAGGTTTTCATTAAGGATGTCTCTATACATTGCTGCATTCACCTTTCTCTTGATCCTGACTAGTCTCCAAGTTCCTGCCGCTGAAAAAACATCCCCACAGCATGACAGTGCCACCACCATGCTTCACTGTATGGATGGTATTGGCCAGGTGATGAGTGATGCCTGGTTTTCTCCAGACATGACGCTTGGCCTTTAGGCACCTTTTGGCATACTCAGGTGGGCTGGAGTATTACTGAGGAGTAGCTTCCATCTGGCCACTCTACCATACAGGCCTTAATGGTGGAGTGCTACAGAGATGGTTGTTCTTCTTTCCTTCTACCCCGATTGCTTAATTTGACCAGGTGGCCTGCTCTAGGAAGAGTCCTGGTGGTTACAAACTTCTTTCATTTACGGATGATAGAGGCCACTGTGCTTATCGGGACCTATAATGCTGCAGAAATTTTTCTGTACCCTTCCCCAGACCTGTTCCTGTATGTAGTGGGTTGTGAAGGATTGGCAATTCAGCTCTCTGGAGGCACCACCTAGCAACTTTTGCACAAATGTCTTAGTGTGTATAAGACATATAGCACAGCACACTTTCAGAGGTTTCGTGGAGCCCATGCCTGATTAGAAAGATTACCTATACAATTTTAGGCAGGTGCCAGCTTTTAATGTTATTGCTGATCAATGAAGGTACAGTAAATCACTTTAAATTTAATTTATCAGTCTCAGAATTTAATTAAATCAGCCACATTAAACCAGTCTTATTAGGCAGTCAGTCTCATAAAAAAGCCTCTTTTTAAATTTAGAATTTTAATTAGAGATTACAATTAGAACTTCAAATAAGTCAAAATGATTTTAGTTGAGAACAATAATGATTAAGGATTTTATATCTGAAGGTTTTAAACATGCTGGCTTCTTGCAATTAACCATTTCAGGGCAATAATCTTTTCAATAAAATATAATGCATTTCAATGCTGTGAGACAAGAAGAAACATCAATCAGCTTCTTAACTACTGAACCTAATGAGCTAATTTTAAGCAGGGACAAATCAGAATTGTGTGTGAGAAAGGGAGAGAGGAAAAGTGTGTGTGTGTCTGTGTGTGTGTGTGTGTGTGTGTGTGTGTGTGTGCCTGCGTGCATGTGTTTGTGTGGAGAGAAAAAGAGGGAGAAAGAGATATGTGGGCTAAAGATTATAAAATGAATCACCTTAAGGCCCTGCCTCCCCGCATGTGAAATCAAAGCAACAATAGTAACTCCACAAGTTGTAAATGTCTCACATCAGAAGCTGTAAAAACAGTTCCAAAGTGTGGTAACATTCATGGGAGGACCATTTTGGAGTATGGATCTTATTATTTCTCACCCAAAATAAAGATCACTGACTCAAAAAAAATGTAGGTTAGCAGAAGGCAAGATCACATTCAAAGAATAGAAATCAGAAAGAAAAAAAGGGTATTTGCGGTGCAAATACTTGTGTTAAAGAGACTACAAATTAAGCATTAAAGCATGTAATGTGAAAGCAATCTTGTACAAAAAAATTAATGACAAAAGCATCTCCAATGGTGGTATTTTTTTCCACTGAGAGAGTTAAGTATTTTCTTTAATCTGAGATCAAAATGAGAAAAACAAAACAATATAATCCTGCGAGGTTTAAAACAGCAGAAAAACTGGACAAAGGTTTATACCGTATAAATTGGGCCAAAGTGAATCATCTGTCTAAACTATCTATATATTGCTGTGGCTGGGTCTCACAGTAAAATGTTTTGACTCACCCTTTTATGAGGACCCAACCCGTATCCTCAATAAAATGCTCTACATTTTATATATATATATATATATATATATATATATATATATATATATATATATATATATATATATATATATATATATATATATACAGGTAGTCGCCGATTACGACCTATGCAACTTACGACCACAATCGCTAGCCGCGGCGTACAACAGTGCGTACCAGCTTCCGGCATCATTTCACAGTACTGTACATATATCTACTCTACTTACGACCAAATCGTGTTACGACTGGTCTGTGGGTCCCAATCGTGGTCGTAAGTCGATCTTCTTTCAGCTTCTCCCGTTAGGGGTCGCCACAGCATATCATCCATATTCTTAATCCGCATGCTCGATTTGGCACATGTTTTTTTATGCTGGATGCCCTTCCTAACGCAACCCTTCCCATTTATCCGGGCTTGGGACCACCGCTAAGAGTGCACTGGCTTTTGCAACCGTAATTGCTGGGCTTGGTTCCCTGTCCAGGAATCGAACCCAGGCCGCGGCGGTGAGAGCGCCAAATCCTAAGCACTAGACCACGTATAAACGTGTTTCCTTTAACCTATTTCACCAGTGATTATTCTGACCCACCTTAACCAAAAGGCTCACAAGCCAAGGTAAATAATCACTCTTAAAATAAATAATAAATGTGGCTAGCAGAAACATACAACTCAGACAGGGAGACAGCTTTTTTTTTTTTTTTTTTGCATATTTATATAAATATATGTGACAGTTCACAGAAAGCAACTGTCTATGCTGACATTTGCTCATTAGTTTGACATCTTCACAGGAAAAAAATAATACATCCTCTGCACTCAAAGAACAATGCAGCAATGATTCCACTAGTGGAATGGATGAACATTCATTTGTCATTCACCTGACAATAGAAACAATTATTATTATCTAGTTTTCATCATAAAAACTACGTTGGGATAATTTTCAAGCATTCTTTGGTGTATTTACAGTATTTCTATTTATATGGATGCTTTCCTTACAAAAACATCCTTTCCTTTCCAAACAAATACACAACTTCGTTTTTTGTCGGTTCAGTTATAATATTTTCCTAACCCTGGTACCAAACTATCACAATATAATACTTTCTTTTTTTTTCGGCTTCTCCCGTTAGGGGTCGCCACAGCGGATCCTCCGCACGTTTGATTTGGCACATGTTTTATGCTGGATGCCCTTCCTAACGCAACCCTCCCCAATTTATCCGGGCTTGGGACCGGCACTAAGAGTGGCTGGGGATGGTTCCCTGACCGGGAATCGAACCCGGGTCGCAGCGGTGGGAGCGCTGCATCTTAACCACTAGACCACCAGGGGACCTTATCACAATATAATACATTTGCAATAAATTATTAGGAACTCTAGTGTAAGCTCTGTTACTATGATTTTGCTAGGGCATAGTGCCACCTTCATCCTCTAGGGCATGGGTGCCCAATACGTCGGTCACGATCTACTGGTCAATCGCAAAGTTAGTGTGGGTAGATCGCATGACATAAAAAATTTTTATATTTATTTATGCATTTTTATAGTCGGTAGGTCACAAGTAGCTCGCATGCTGAAAAAGACCCTGCTTAAGGAGCTCTAAGTTGTAAACCTTTTCTAATTTAAGCCAGGTAATGTAGTAGAGAAAGAGAGGTTGTTTGATTTGGAGGAAGCATGGCCTTCTTCTTTTATCTTCTCCAACACTTTAGATTCTGGATTGAGAAACATTTGTGTTTCTAGCTCAATCAATAAGACTCTTTATATACAGTATTTGTAGTTTCTTGCTACTAATACACCCACTGTATCAGTGGGATGCTTTACTAAGAGACCTTAGAACTGAATTGTTTTTGGAGTTTGGTCGATTGTGTATCATCATCAGTTTCATCATCAGCGATAAGTGTAATAGACATTCATCAAAGGATTTTTTGTGTTTTTTTTTATTTGACAATGACCACATTTTGGCATGTTGCCTGCTGTTATTATTACATGCATACAAGTTTCTGAACCTGCTACATGCCATTTTTCACATTTCAATAAAAATGTTATGGACTGTATCTGTTTGTGTTATGTGGAATATGTGCATACTCCTTAAAGTTTTAATATTATTTAAGGTACACATACTTAGTGTGGTTGGCAGGCCCTTTTCCTCATTATATTTTGTAGCAGCTCCCTTTTTGAAAGAGAGAGAGAGAGAGAGAGAGAGAGAGAGAGAGAGAGAGAGAGAGAGAGAGAGAGAGAGAGAGGGGCCCTTAAACCTGTAAATTTTTTACCCTAACCTGTATATATGTCACACAGAAGGGAGAGTCAATCTGCTCCGGATTGGGATGGGCCCGCTCACTGTGTAGACCCCTCCACTGAGCCTTTCACCACATGGAGGAAATCCCTAAAAGATCTAATCAACACTTTCAGATCAGTGTTTCATTGATTCAGATAAGGAAAGCATGAGAATGGTACCAGACATGCCAGGTGATTCACATTTTCCACCACCCACACAACTAGAGATGGGTCCCTGTCAAACAATGACCCATTCACATCCACGATCGAACGCCTGACAGAATGTTTTACATCAATTGAAGACCAGTGAAAGTGAAAACATACCCTTTAAGGAGTTTAAAAACCGATGTAAAATCAGAGAGGATAAAATGTCTCATCAGATGCAACGTGAGTGTGAAAAGTAGTAGACTGCTTGAAGAGAAGAGACCGCCAGTTAGAGCGAAGATTTAAATCTCTGGTGCCGCCACTCCGATTGCCCGAGATCCTAATTCTACAGTTCTTCTTATTCCTTTTACTGGCCAATGGACAGAGCCAGACTGCTATTGGAAAGGTGAAGTGCAGGGACAAACAGTAGACCTGATGGTTTTTTTGTAATGCGGAATACTGACTTTACAGTACCAATCCTACTGGGAATGGAATTTGTGTTAAAGACTGAAATGGTACTTGACTTCCACAAAGCTTAGTACAGCCAACTCACCCAACTTCATTTGCAATAAGTAAAACATTGTCACATTCCTTACTTATAGTTTACTAATTTTACTAAATTGCATTGACCACTTGCAATTGAAACTACAGTGTATGTGTAACCACAATAAAGATATTTACCCACATTTAAGACTTGCAATTTTGTCTATTTTTGCTTCATTTTAATCGATATCTAGTGTCTTTGGATGATCAGATATATGATCAGTAAAAAGGTCTTGTTTGAAAATGCTGTGTCAGTTTGTAGTTCAACTAACTTGAAAACCGAATTACTACACAAAACAAATCCCGAAATTATCATGATCATTAAATTAAACATAATCTGCCCAACAGAGATTGCTACAAAAATACAGAGGTATCCATTGTTGTTTTGCTGTGAGTTTAGTTTGAATGGATGAGCATTTAATTCTGAAAAAGCAAATTCCCACTGAGAATTATGTCTGAAAAATATGTCATGCATAAGACATCGAGTTTTAGTCTACGTTTTTTCTGCAGTGGCTGTTATGTAATATGAAACAAGTTAATTCACAAGAAAAGTTTTGAATTGTAACACTAGGTAGTGATATGCTTTTACGCACTACTTAAAAATGTATTGTTTTGTTTTTATAAAACCCTCCACTTCAGAAAATAAAGATGCTGATCTTGGACAGCCCCCACCCCCCCCACCCCCCCCCACACACACACACACAAAACACATCTGGTTCTATTTCTTACAGTTTTTTGTAATTTTAATTTGTAAGTCCTAACATTGTTTGACACTCGACATAAATTTACCAGCTCACTGGAGACGTCAAAGTTAAAACAGCAAGAAATGAGTATTGACCCATAGCTCAGCTACCACCCACATTCTGCATGCACCACTGTGCAACGCACATGTGCTCACAACACAGGAGTTAATTTCACAGGGGGATGAGAAAATTTACAAAATAAAACCACTGTTTGATTGCTACAGTTAAGTTATGTGTATCATACTCACAGTGAATGCCACATAAAATAGTGGTGAGGGCACAGATTTGTTGGTTTATCATTAAAAGCACTGTCTACTATCAGCCTACTTTAAAATAGGTATACTTATATCTAAAAAGTAATACATATATATTAACATAAAATACATAAAAAAAAATTATTAAATAAAACATTACATGATTGATGTCAAGATGATGACGTTGTAGTCCATCTATTATCATCATCACAATGCAACTATAATATGTTATACAATACATCCAGTTAAGTAGTGTCTAATACAGTTTCCCAATAAGGATTATTTCATTCTGAGGTTTTAGAGACTGGGTTATAATTGTTATGGGTGGAGTTAATGTTATAATAATTTTTAATAATCCTCCTTTAATTTCTTATTAATTCTACGACGACTACAACTAGTGCTGCTGCTGCTGCTTCTACTACTACTACCAGTTATAATAGTAGTAATAATAGTAACACTTCTGGTGTGATGCTAATGTGGCCAAGTCAGATGCTGGGTTGATACACATACTCTGAATGCATAACAAATATATGCAGTCCTTGCAAACAACATTACCCTAAATTCTTATTTGTATTTTCATGTATTATAAATGTGGAAGCATTAATGTTAAAAATGTCAAGCTTCTCGTGAGTAACATCAGCAAGATCGTCTCCAGGTTACATATGTAACCATGGTTCCACCGAGGGAATGAGACGATTCAGTGTTGTCCATGCTCTGAATTACACGTGTAATCAGTTTAATGGAAAGTGCAGCATCACCAGCAGGGTGATGGAAGCTAAAAAATGCATATGGAGTAAAAGTTTCTGAAAAGGGAAGGAAGTGCTGCAGGGTTGCCGGAAGTGTGGCATGGAGACGCAGCTTCTCGTTTTCTTGGGAAACCATGGTTACATACATAACCTGGAGACGTTCCCTTCCCCTTCGGGAACTTGGGCTGCATCAACAACGCTTTGGGAAAAGGGTCCAATAAAACCAGACTGACCAATCCCTACCTAGTGTGGATGGGCACAGCTAGGTAGACGAACAAAGAAACCAGGAGTGGCACTAAGGTCAAGGCTATAAAACCTGACAAATGTCAGCATGGTGGACCAGCCTGCAGCGTGGCAGATGTCTGAGAGGGAACTCCAGACTACAAATTCTTAGAAGCTGCCACACTCCGAGTCAAGTGAGCTCTGACCCCGAAAGGACTGGGGAGACCAGAGGACTCATAAATAGGAGACCTCTTCTCAGAGAGACATTGAAGACTAACAGCTACTCTGACTTCCTCCATAGTTCCGTTCTGTGAACGTATATGTCTAGTGTTCGCACTGGGCACAGTCGGTTAAGCTTCTCTGCAATGGCGGATATGTAAACCTCCAGGGTGGAAGAAGCCAACCCTTTGGCCATTTGTTCTTGAAGGAATTCCAGCACCAACCGGGCAGTTAACTGGATCCAAATGGTGCCGTCTTGTGGAGGGAGCTCTGGATTGGAGAATGATCTCTACTACCTCAGTGGAGAGACCGGAGGCTAGGAGCTGTGCCCCCTTTAGGGGCCCCACCACAGTTTCCACAGCTCTGGATGGGGTGAACTATTGTGCCCCCTGCCAGAAATAGAAGATCCCTCCTGAGAGGAAGGACTACCAGGTCTGCAAATCATGGTCTGCCTGGCCACCTGAGCTTGATAAAATCTTTCTTTGCTTTCGGTCTCCTCTGGGAAGGGAAAAAACAAAAGGGAAAAAACAAAACAAAAACTTCTGGCTTCTGCCCTTGCCTTGAGAATTCGCCTTCTCCCTCGCGAAAGCATTCCCAAAGCGTTGTTGACGTAGCTCGATTTCCTGAAGGGAAATCACCACAACAATCGACACAATAAATAATTGCAATGTATAAACTTTTAAAATTACTTGTTGTGAGAAACAATGAGGGTGAGCAGCTTAAGAAAAAATAAACATATACATGAAATAAGCTAAATATCAGATATAACTGAAACACTTAAGATTTATCTGCATTTTAGTGACCTGTACGGCTATTTATTGTTCATCTTATGGAATATATCTTACATATACATACAGTATAACAACTAAATGTATTTTTCTAATAATTGTGGATACGTTTGCAGTAAGAAGGTTTATATAAAAGACTAAAATTCTGCTGAATGCTTGGATTGTTTTGGCAGAATCTAGGTATGTTATTGACAGTTGCATTTATGCAAAATAGTGAAATTGTAATAGATGTGAAAATAAAACATGACATTTAAACATTTAGTATATTAAATGTTTAAATGCTTATTGTCCCTTCCACATTGGTTGAATAGTCACTTTTCATTAAGCTTTCATTTTTCAGGCCTAAATATTTTCCTCATGAAAAGCTACAATATTCATTAGAAGCAGGGTTGATATATTGTTTCTCGAATGCATTCAGTGGTGTGAGAAGAACTGAATTCACATACAATTCAGATTTAAACATTTCAGTGCTCTGCATAGTAACTGTCAAATAGAGAAACCAATATTTGTCTCTGGAAGGAGAGTGGATGGAGGACGATATGATGGAGGAAGTGGTGAGAGCTAGAAAGACTGAAGAGGGTGGCCCATTATCATAACATCAATCTAACAGCTTCCATAAAGTAAATTGTGGACCAGGATGATGCTGTGATAACACAGTGTGCGCTTCAGAGGAGAAAAGGGTATATGTAGATAAATGCGGGGAAAAAGAAGGAGGGGGAAAAGAATAACATTAGAACTACATAACCGGAGAGAAACAGACAACGGAAAATGAAGATACTATGAGAGAGCTGAGAGGAGTGCATGACAAAGGGAAAGAAAGAATATATCTATAAAAAATGTAATAGAAAATGCAGAAAAGGATAAAGATAACAACTTAGAGGTGAGAAGAGCTTACCACGTTTCGTCTAACAGGCATACTAAAACTATTACAAGAGAAACCCCATTATCCTCCCACTGAGGGAGTTATTTAAGCTCTCTTACTGAAATATTTAAAAGGATGAATAGTTTTAGAAAGCTGAATATAAGCAATTTATTTCAAGGACAGGCCCCAAAGTCAAACAGCATTCCATTTCAATTCATTTTTTTCTTTCATTGTAATAGATGCTCTTTTCATAACCCAGTATTAGCAACCACAAATAGGAGCATCTCTCAGATACATTCATTTTTCTTTCACTGTCATATGTCACAGACATATGACAAGTTTGGATTTACTTTTCTTCTCCTTTAGACATGGAGTTCTCTACCAATCAGAATTGATCTAATTTCTATTCCATAGTAAAACTACCAAATTCAACATTCTCTTCAGCACTAGAACACCATGCTCTGTCTGACACTGATTGAAAAAAAATAGGTTATGTTCTGAGAAAAGGTATTCACTTTTACTGCATTATGACAGCTACACCAACACCAGACCTTGTGAGTAACCATAACTCAGTTTTATACCACAGTAAATAAGGCTGTATAAAAATTTGTAACTTTCTGTACACACTCTAAGCTTATGTCTTATAAAAGTATGCACTTTAGTTGCACATGAGGATTATTGTATATATGAGAAGTTACTGATAGTTTCTGTTCTAAATGGTTAGCATTTTAATTTAAGAAGTGTCAAAGTCCAGAATCTGTTGGGTAAAAAAAAGATTGGGGAAGATGAAGAAGAAGAGGGGAAAAATATTATTCCAATGGAAAACTTTATAAATAATTTAAATAATTTTAACTAGCATATTAAAAAAAATATTTAACTTGGTGGTATCAAAATGTTTTGAGAATAATTATGCTAAAGGGTGCTAGTTTTGGACTCTGTTGTGGCCTTAGCCATATTCTATGGTGCGGTTTGCTGGTGCAGCAGCATCTCTACTGCAGAAAGAAAGAGACTGGACAAGCTGATCAGGAAGGCCAGCTCAGGCCTGGGGATTCCTCTGGACACTGTACAGGAGGTGGGAGAAAGGAGGATGGTAGCAAAACTATCATCATTGCTGGAGAACGACTCTCCCCTCTGTATGAAACGGTTTTATCTCTGAGCAGCTCCTTCAGTGACAGACTGTTACATCCTAAGTGTCTAAAGGAGCGATACAGATGGGCTTTTTTTCCTGCTGCTATTAGACTTTACAATCAAAACAATTAAAGTATTTTTAACAACACGTGCAATAACATAATTTTAAAATATTACGATTATTACCTGTGTGGAATATGTCTGTTAGTGTGGTCTCTTTTTTTTTTCTTTGTAATTATACATTGTGTATATACTATATACTATATTATGTCTCTATTCTTTCATATATTTGCATTTCTTTTTCTTTGCTGCTGTAACAGTGATATTTCCGCACTGTGGGACGAATAAATGTATATCTTATCTTATCTACAATGAGCGTTACCATGTCTGCGGTTTTATTATGGACAGCAAGTTAGAACAAAGAGAAAATGTTATATTCTGCGTGAAACTAGACAAATCTGCCACAGAGACTTTTGACATGATTCAGCAAGTTAACAACAATGTTGCAATGAGTCGTTAGAGGTCTTTTAGGTGGCAAGACCGCAAGAGCGGAAGAACATCACTGGAACATGACAGCAGATCAGGAAAACCTTCAAAAATCACACATGATCTCACTTCCGCAACCACCCTACTCACAAGATTTGGCTCCTGCGAACTTTGCCCTCTTCCCAAAGATGAAGATCCAGCTTATATGTCACCATTTTGACACCATTGCAGAGATCCATCACGAATTGCAAAGGTGCTTCACATATATTCTTCACATATATTCAGAAGATATTCCAGAAGTTGCTAGAACGCTGAGAGCAGGGTTTCGCTTTGCAAGAGGACTATTTTGAAGATGATATTGTATAAACGTAGATAAATAAAGTGCTTTCTTGTAAACAGAAAGAATCTCAAAACCTTTTGATGCCACCTGTGTGTTTTTTTATTATTTTGGCTAATCACACTGTTTGAACTAACATTTGTTTTCTTTTTGCTGATACAATCGTTCTTGTTTGTTAGCTTAATGTACATAAATATCAGGATATATTTAGAGTGTGATTGTTGTGTAATGGATAATTGTTTTTGCCCCTCCAAAACCGGGAGTTTAACTCCCATGAGACATAGTCCACAAACTCATTGCATGAAGATCCCAAGTCAAGGTTGTATCCCCACACTGTAAATTCGAATTAGTTCAGTTTACTTGAAAAAACTTTGGAAACCGATTGCCTTATTTTTTCAAAGCAAACTTTAGGCAAAAATCTAAGTAAGGTTAATAATTAGCTACAGGTAAGCTGAATTTATTATTTCTGAGTAAATTTATTATTAAATATCAAGTAAGTATAATAAGTAAATTTAAGTTAATATACTTTTAAATGTTTAAAAAAAGCCTACTATATTAAGTTAATTTTCCATTTTAAGTAATGACAACATAAAAAATTATGTGCAATCAGTTTCCAAAGTTTTTTAAGGTAAAGTGAACGTTTTTTTTTTAAGTACTGCTAACAGAAAAGACAAAAGACACAACACAAATCTAAAACTTTGAATTTTTTTAAATAAACAATTAATAAACACAGATTTTTATGAACAATGCAGTAGAAATACTAAATATATATATAGTATAAATATATACTTCTATCTAAACAGCATGGGGACCTTGACTAATCAATAACTGCCACTTGACATCAAATAACTGCAAAAACAGCACTTTTTCAAAAAAAGGGCAACATGCAGAAAAACACAGCATGTGGCAAGTTTGGGACATCACCCACCACAATGTTTCCCTCAAGAATGATTGCTTTTAATGAGTCGCCATTGAGGGCATGTGGAGTTTGGGCAGGCATGTCTTCTGGTAAAACTGTAGGCAGGCCAACATCAACTGCACTCAGGTCTACATTCACATCTGAATCCTAAACAGAGAAAAGTAACAAGTAGTAATTTCTCCATACCTTGGAACAGTGTCCTGTGTAAGCACGAAGCTTAAGAAAGTGTGATCTTATTTTAAAGGGAAAGTTGATTGTAAAATGTAAGTTCTGGCATTAATTACCTTTATATTGTTTTACACAAGATACCAATTATGATATCTTGAGCTTCCCTGCCCAGTTTTGGACATCATCATTTTCACTTTCCACATCCAGAAAGATAGTAAAAACATTGCTAAAACAGGCCATGTGATCATAGTTGTTCAAATGTAATCTTGAAGTCACAGGAATACTTTGCTTGCAAAAAAACAAACTTTATTCAACAATTTATCCTCTTCTGTGTTAGCCTCCACTGTTAATATTACTGTCACTTCATCAAATTACATTTAAATGAATATGATCACAAAGACTATTTTAGTAATGTCTTCCCTACATTTCTGGACATTGAAAGTGATCGCTGAGATGCTGGCTAGGTCAAGAGACAAATAACTACTGTGTACTCTTCATCTGATCTATATTCTAATGGAACCTCACACCGATTTAGCATTAGCACAAATAACAAAGAAGTAAACACCAACATTACTTACAAAGCATGTCCTGAAAAATTCCACAGAATCATTCCCCAGTAGGATTGGAAGGCCATGAAGTACTGCGGTGCGCACACAAGTTACATCAAATGACTATAAAAAACTGAAATTAGGTTAACGATCATACACAGACTATACAATAAAGACAACTACATAAAGGTTTACGTTTAAATCAACTTGACGCAGAATTGCATCAAGCATTCTTCTTTGGTTTCCTCCTTTTTTCCTGAAAATTTTAATCAAACGTGTAGAGTGTTTGTCCAATGCTTCATAGAACTCGGATCTCAGATTTTTTCCAGATATGAGGTTAAGTTCTGCAAAGATCTGAGAACAAACACATTAAAATTAATTCACTAAATCACAAACATAGCATTTGTAACATACTACACCATTACTAGACCTCCCTGATAACACACTTCTTTGTGGGGGATGGATTTTTGAAAGATGTACTTTCAGTGCATTAAAGACTTAAAAGTACATGGGCAATCTGAGTGGAGGCATGGTATTGAAACAATTTGAATATGGTTTATGCGATAGTGCTTAAAATGTCGTGCCCACTTTTCAGATGTAAAGAAGCAAAACGTACAATTCCACTGCATGGCAGAAGGCAATCAACAGGAAACCTAAAAGGTAAAAAATTCAATGAATTACTAAAGTTAAAGGCAAGGTAAATTTAAAGTACCTTGCAATGAAGTTCACATGCACATTTAGCATAAAATATTACCAATAAAATGAATTAATCCACAACTTTAACAATAAACAATACTATTGGTATTAACTATTGAAAAAATCAAATTATCATTAAAGTCATATGAAAAATGTTTGGTGAACTACTTTGTGAATTACTTCTTTAAAACTAAAACACGCAGCTTTAATCTGTACTATTCAGTAACCTACACTTCAATGCTGTCTTTTAAAAGATGCATGTGCAGTGCACGCGCTGGCGACATTCAGAACGGCTGTGTAATTTATGTTACTTTTGTATTTTCACGCGGTGGTTACAGTTTGACGGTGTATTTAGTCAAAACTTGTGTCCTCGGTTTAAAACTGTCTTTTTTGTCTCCCATGTCCCGTTTTTTTTTCCTCTCGATTTTTTCCCTTCCTTGTGCAAAATAACATTTTAGATGTTGGTTTCCAACACGAGGTGTTCAAAGCTACAAACGGTCTAAAAGATGTTTATGTAAAGACAAGTTAAAAAGTTTCTAACATGTTCTGCAAAGTATTAATTCAAGTAAACATCATGATTATAACTAATAAACAAGGAAACAAAAATATGCCTTAATTATTTACCTTAATCAGTAGATGCTCAAACCGTCTTCAGTCCATGAGCTTCGGCAAAGTGGAGGGGGAGGGGAGCTGTGCTTCATTGCGCATGCCCAATGAAATGTCTCAAACATTTCGAGTAATATTACTTAATTTTTATTAGTAATCTCAAATATTTATTATAACATTTTACGAATAATTAACTGTTTTTAGTAAACTCAATATTTTAGTCAGATTTAAGTAAACTTAATAGCATTTTTCTAGTGAAGTATACTATTTGATTTTACAGTGCACTCACAGTCAACTGATTACTTACAGTGTGTTTAAAATGACACTACACTTTAAATAACACAGAATCTCAATGTTATTTTGCTAGGTCTAACACCGACACTATTCTAGCCTATAGTTCTATTTTGATTACTGCTGTGACAAGAGACTGCTAAATGTATGTTGATTCTCAACAGCTCAACTGATTATGCTTTAGAAATATGTTACCTAAACTGGAATCCATTTTTTTATGTGACCCATTACTACTATCAAAGTTATTATATTTATTTTTGTAGTTGTATATTTACAGTGGTGGACAGAGTACACAAACCATGTCTTGAGTTAAAGTAGAGATGCACTAGGTAAAATAATACTCCAGTTAAAGTGCTCCCTTTAAAGGTTTATTTGAGTAAAAGTAAAAAAGTATTTGCCTTCATCCAAAGTACTATGATTTATTATGGCTATAATGTAATATTATTATTATCACAAGACTCTTGATTAATTATCTTAGTTTATGTGAACTGACTATTAATAGAATTATATAAATTAGTCAAACACTGATTGCTATCTATTGAAATGATCATAATCATTTATTATTATAATTAGCATTAAAAATAAAGCACTGGAATTCTGATTGGAAGAGTTTAAATCTTACCACTGTGCAGCTGCTGCTGTTGAGCAATTAAGCAAAATACTTAACCTTAATTTTTGTATCTTGCTAATAAAACCGTTAGGTAAATGTCAACAACTCAAAAACAAGTAGGCCTATAAATAATGTCAAATTGGACCTAAGCTTTTGATAAAAAAAAAAAAATAATAAAAATAAAAAAATAAGTTGATACATTTATTTAACAGTTAAAGAGGTCCATGTCTGCCAATACTTTAAGAATGTCATCAGCAGTCCTGTTGGCATTCTGTCAGCTTAGTTGGTTTTCTACAACAGTCAATAGTCACTAGACACTAATAAGTTTGGCCATTTGCCTAGAAAAACTCCTGGACGGAGGGAGAACTGTCTGTCCCCAGGGTCATGCAAATGACTATAAAGTCAATTACCTGGAGCATAGAAAATGCTTGTTCTGTGCAGAGGCAACCCTCAGATTTGTCCAGAGCTCTGTCCAACCCAGTACAATGGAGATTTAATCTAGACAGTGTTTAAATAAGCAAACATTATGTGCTTATTTACTTATGTGCTTACTAAAAGTTTACTGCAAAACAACACAAATCTGTCATCAGCAACAAAATGTCACTCAGGTGAATCATGCATGCCACGATGACGCTACTTTACACTTTGTCAAACACTGAACAGCAGAAGAGGGTCAAATTCTCAAGTCTCAAATTCCCTAAGCTCAAAGTTTCCAGCTGCTAAATACCCACGTCATCTCCTTTTGAGAGGACGCCACCTTCACCTCATTCAATCAATGCTCCTCATCATTCTTTTGTACATATGCCATCATACAGTACACCACAAGCAGATCTTTCCCAAACAGCTAGTATGACAGACTTTGCGAAATATCTGGCACGCAGAGAACTTGTTACGACTGGGCTCACAAAGTTTGATGACTGTCTCAAAAATTATAAAGCGTGGCAAGCTTCTTTTATTAACGTCATTTAAGGACTGGATCTGACTGTAAGAAACTACAGCTCTTTAGCAAAGTGGCGGGGCAATTAGATCTGTGCATATAAACATAACCAAATATGCCCTGCAAATGGTTTGGGACAGACTCAATCAGTGTTATGCAGCCCCTGAGTTTGTAGAAAGTGCACTTATCAGTAAACTTGACAACTTTCCTTGCATCTCCAACAAAGACAATCCCAACTCAGATAATTCAGTGATCTCCTCATTGAGTTGCAAACTGCCAAAGAGGATGGTTACATACAAGGGTTAAGCTACTGTACCTAGACACTGCCCGTGGTATTATCGAAAATGCAGAAAAACTACATTACTACATAATCTGCAGTAGAAGTGGATTTCCATTAGATCGCGGTACAAAGATGAATACAACATGCCCTTTCCTCCGTTTTCCTACTTCACTCAGTTTGTATGTTATGATGTCAGGATACGAAATTACCCCAGCTTCAAGCAGTCTACTAGCAACATGATGGCTCTTAGGTAGGAAAAGCCCCCACTTAGAAACACAGCATCATAAGGTTTGATATCTGCACACAAGACAGACAAAACCACTTCATTGAAATCTCAAATTGAAAAAGGGGAGATAAGAGATGATTTAACCAAAATCTGTCCCATAGATAACAAAACCCACCTGCTTGAAATTGCGGAACGTAGAATCTATCAAAGAAATGCGTGTTTTAGATCTTCTGCATCAACCTCTCACTTAGCCAGAGACTGCATAGAATGTGATGCCACTCCACAGCTATGCCTCCAGGTCCGATGCCACAGACATCAAAGACTGCAGAGCAAGGGCATACAGAACAAGAAAGTGAAAAGGAAGAGAACCTCAGTGATTCAGCTGCAGTTCCCAGTGCACAAAAATATGTGGCACAAACCAGTCGGCTCAAATAAGATACCCAACACATTTGATTCAGTATTTTTTGATGACAGTACTTCAAATCAAATGTTAATTTAGCACTTTAATTTTTGAAGCACCCACCAAAGTGGCATGACCTACCTACTTTGCTGCAAAGCATTAGTGACGTCAAGTACTAATGCTAAGTTAGGATGCTTGGTGTGTAATATTTTAATTATTTCCAAAGTGGTTAAGTGGGGTTGAGGTCAGGTCACCCTGCAGGACACACCAGTTCATTCACACTAAGCTTGGAAAACATGTCATTTTGTACACAGGGGGCATTGCAATGCTGGAACAGGTTTGGTTTCAGTCCTTTTCATCATTTTAGGACATCATCTATATTTACATTTGCAGCAACATTTTGATGAAGGCTTACATATTGCTGTAATTTTCATATGGCCATATAGTGTTTTTATTTTCTACTTATTATTTATTATTGTAAAATTATTATATAGAATATATATTATAAATTCTAGCAATCCAGGTTGTTTTCAGGTCAACTAGTTAATAGGTTTACATTTGCTAGATTTGCTAGATTTAGCAAAATGACTGCATGATGGATGATAAAATATTTTATATAGTTACAGGTTGAGGCTATCAGCTTACTAGGCAGCAAAATGCATAACAATGAGAAAGGAGAGGATAAAAGGTCAGTACTGGAAGAACAGAACAGGGTCAGGGCTTCAGCACAGTGGAAGAATATTAAACATACCTTCCTGCTTTTTGGCATTCAGAGAGAGGTGTGCTGAAACAATGGAGAGACAGGGACCAACCCATTTTGTCCAAATTTGCTGAAAATATTAAATGCTGTCCAAAGCGTTCAAATTGGTTATCAAAAAAAGAATTCATAATGCGACTGCATTATTTTCCTTGTTCTATGTAGATATTTGTTTCATTCATGGTTAATCTTTTATAACTAACAGTACACTAACAGTTTCTACAGTATTCTAGCTTTTAATGGTTTGTTTGAAATTTAAAGAATTATTACTATATGAGGGTGTTAGCTATCTATCGATGTAATGCAAAACAAAACGTTGACTCTAGGCCATTTGTTCCACTTACCGGAGTTCTAAACCAATTAAATTATACAACAAATAATTACATAAATTCGGCATACATTTTAAAGTAGCCTGTTGTGCTACATTAAATGATGTGGTGAGAAATGCAGAGTAGTCAAGATGTAAGTTGTAAAAAAGAAATAAGAAAATGAAAACGCTCATAGGCAACCACCAGAATGACCTATGCAATCTTCTGGCACCTCTGACAACTACTGTATGCTAGGAGGCCAGCAGTGCACAGCCTTTCTGACCCAGGGGTAATAAAATCCATAACCAACATGGTCTCTAACCAACTGTATTGCAATGAAACCTTTACGATAGGCATATCAGAAGTAACCTTGAACCATCTAGTACAAAGTGAACTATGTCCCTAAAATGTATTATTTTTGGATGGACATGTAGATAGAACAAATCTCTGAGGTTTGCATCCTCAGGATGGATCTTCTTATAAAGCCCAATAAAAGCCTAATGGAGGTTCCAGCACTCAGGCTCCCTCAGTAAAGGAAAATTTTTCACTGACTAGGAACACATGTCAGTGGAGTGATATTTTGCTAAGAGCATAAAGGGCAAAGATCAGTGGCATTCTACAGCAAGTATAGAGGCTCTCCAAAGTATTTACAATGCATGATAGCTGAGAACTGTATGGTCTGGGTCATGGCAGCAGAAATAGGCAATTTAACCTACCTGGCTCTGCAAAAAACATTTGTTTGTGGTCTTGATAGAGCTCATTGTAATCTCAGTCAAAATTGAGCAAACAAGAGGAATCAGTGCTGTTAACAATACAGGCTGACTTCACTATTACCATGCAATGAGGATGATACAGCCATATCTACAATGTCTACATCACTTTAATCAGTAAAGCAAATTAAAATCTATTTTTAACAACTTCATAACTAGGAGTCTGTATACTGTGTAATTTGTGTGTTGGGTGTGATGCCTCCTTCACACCCAATCGGATGTGTGTGTTGGCAGTGTAATTTTATTTTTATTAATATACCAGAGGAAATAGTCTGATATTTTCTCTATGATTGTTCATGTTTAGCTTGGGAAACACACACACATTTAAAGTAGCTTTCAGAGAGTCAGATTTTATCTCCTGCCTGATTCTATCTTTGGATTGTTATAGATTAACTAGCCTTTTCATAAGACTAAGCAATAATATGAAACAGCGGCACCACTACAAACAGAATGGACACCATCTTATCACCTAATCATCTTCAAAGGATACATTAAATTTCCAAAGCACCACTTGAATTGATACTGGTACTGATTCCTTTTCTGTACAAATGTGGAGGAACAGAAAAGATAGGAAAATGTTATATATTTTTTTTCTATATATGATGAAATATTTTTTGATAGGTTTAACATGTATAGTTGTTATACTATAGTAAGGGGACGTTTCAAATCCTTCTACAGAACAGTGCATTCTGCCTTTAATTGGTATTAACTGTCCAAAAAGAGATTTAATTGACATTGACATGCCAGTCAAAAGTCTTAGCAAGCTATAGACTCTCTCTCCAGGACACATTAAATTAGGATTGTCTGGTTCTTTTTGTAAAAACAATTCCTGGCCATTATAGTCTTTCTTTTTTTCTTTCTTTTACTTCCTCTCATATGGTTGTAGTGATTACCCCCTGCCCCATTTATTCATAGCTGTGGTCATTTTAATTATTGGGACCTGACACTAGCTAAATGAGATGGGTCTCTCTAGTAGTCCTTTCTCTCTTTCTGTGACACACACGCTAACCCTAGAAGGCTGTGCTTTCTAATACACTAAATGGGATGGCATCCACACTAGGCACCTTTGGCATGCAGTAATTAGCATTGTGTAAGACATGTGGGAAGGGCGGAAGTGTGTGGTTTACCACCTTGTGAGCACTGCTGGTTGAAAGATAATCATGTGGAGGTTCAGACTGTGATTAATGAGTCTCCCAGGATGATAAATGACCTGTGTCAAGAGGTGGAGCTTAGCTATTGCTGGCATGTTAGTAGAAGCATTTTAAAGTCAGACCTTGTCTAGACTGAAAACCAATGGAACAAAGTAAAGTTGAGTTCCACTTGCTATATTTTTGTGATATTTAAAAGTATTCTATTAATCTAATCTAGATATTTAACTACTCTGGTATGATGGTCTCATCAGAATTCAGAATTTCGAAACACAAGCTAAAAAAATTTTAGATGAACAATCAATAATATATATTTCTTCTGTTTAGAAAAAAGGTTCACACTCAGCCCATTACTAATTTGTGGAATCCACTGCTTTTGCTTATTACCAAAGACAATTACTTTGTTATTTATGCTGAGATCTTAAGAGGAACATAAATAAGTTGTTTGCTGCTTATACATTCATCCATCCTTACACTGTATCTATCTAAATAGACAGATGACTAAATAGCCAGAGGGTTGCCAGGTGGATATCAGCATGTCTCCAGAGTCTGTAAGGTTCCATAACTTTTGGTTACATTGCACAAGGTAAGAGAAATTGCATGACTTTTTTTAGGATAAAATCTTATAATCTTTGCTCAAGCTGTAGCCAGGGTTTCTAGTCTTTTCTTTTGGGTGACAAAAGCAATAACCATCCTGTCAGCAAGCATGATTAGGTCTCATGGCCAGGAGAACCATAAGATATTCCTGGCATGTGCATCATGATGACACTGAATGTATATGGGCTGTATCTATAAAATGACTCATCAAATGATGTTAGAAATAATAAAGTTAGTTAAACAGAAAGCTAATTACAATAAACAATATATTAGCAAATTAAACATTTTATTCACCATTATTGTAATTTATTTATTTAGTAAGTTACTGAGTATATAATTTATAGAAAGTATATAACTTCAAAGTGAACCCATTCTATTGTGTATGACACCAGATAGTATAAATCATTACAGTATTCAGTTGCGAACAGTGTGGACAATGTGGATAAAACTTTAATATGGCTAATATAGTCAGGGTTTTTGGTTCAAGGACTCTTGTTGACTAAATGAAGCTTGTTTATGCACCTACAGGATATTTAAACAGCAAAAGGCTTTAGGACAGCAAAATCTAGGGGGTAACAAAAAACATGAACTAGTTACTCTGCATCAATAAACATTATATTTTTAGCTTATCAATATTTATAAGATGTAAATGGCTGTCCTAGATGTAACAAGGACTACATGAGCTCAAAATGACTGACTGGAGACAGTTAACAAAGTGTTTCACTGCAGCACATGATGCAACTAAAAGGCCATTAGGATTTATTACATAATCCTGAAAGTTTATGTTTAGCTGCCTGTGGCTCTATAGACATACTTCCATCTTGTCTGAATAAAGTAGTAGAATAAAGTATTATGCATGTAGAGTCTAATAAACTTTCACACATTCCCAACTTTATTAAACTGATGGCTGTCAGTTGGTTTACCTGCAAATTAGGACATTTAGGGATTAAAACAGTGTTCCTAAATCAAATCCTTTTGAAACATAAAATTGTACATTTGTACTGTATACATGGTTTAGTCACCATTTAATTTTACAAATTGGTAACAAAAATTGAGGTAAAACATAAGCTAGGGACACGGAATCCTCATCAGTCCATGTAAATTCAAATTTTTAAAGATTTAAAAAGTCCTGATTAAAATAAAATAAAATTACCATATGCTCTACATCCTGTCTAAAATATTTGTTATAATAGTTCCCTGTCAGTATGAAATTAGCTTCTGAAATGTATTCTTTTCTGGATTCTTTCAGGTAAAGGATAAACCACTTAAACTCTAGCAGCGCATAGCTATTTTACCATAGTAACACAGCCTATGCTAGAGTTCTGGTAGTTCCTAGGTATTGGCTCTAGTTCACAAATATTTTGAGAAGGTAATCAGTGAATATTAGTTTACTCTGTTGAATGTGGGAAGGATTTGTTTGTGAGAAGAATTTGGTTATGGTGAGGATTTGATTAGTCTATCGTCTAACTATTGCAGCCATGGGAGTATGTGGATTACCTACTGTATCTCTTACCTACCAAAGTTTATCGCTGCAGGTAGTTCTAGACAGCCGAGTACTCAAAACTCAAATTAAATGTAAACTTTCTTTTATTTTAATTTTTTATAAATTTTAAATGGAACAAATAGAATAAAAAACTGTAGTCCAATTGAGTGCAATATTTACTTAAAGAGCAGCAGGTAATAAATGAATATCTACAGTTATTAAACAGAAGTAGAGAGTACAGTGACACAGTTTTGATAGTCATACAATGTAAAGCAAGTTATGTAATTAGGGAGACTTTTAACATGTTTAAAGTGACACAGTTATTTAGTTGTCTGATGGTCTGCAAATAAAAACTGTTGCTCATCCAGTTTGCCTGTGATTACCAGACGGTAGATTGAAAAGTAGGTTGTGAGCTGGATGAGTGCAATACACTATTATTTTGCAATCCTTTCTTAGGCAAAGTGTCTGGTACAGTAGATGTCCTCATACTTTGATGTTTGTGATTTTACTAAGCAGGGCCTTGTAGCCTTGTAACACAACTTACAAATCTTGTGCGTTTGGGTGGACACTAGACCATTTAAAAGTTCTATGGGGTTGGCATAGGTCATGCTGATTACCTGATTCGATCCAGAGCTTGGGAAGAGCTTGGTATTTGTAGCTTTCCTGCAGGGTCTCCAGTTCTCCCACCTTCCAAAAACCATTTAAGTGTATGAGTGTGTGAATGAGTTTTTCACCCACCTAATGCCCTGTTAAGAAGATAGATTGTGGATCTACACAGACCAGGATAAAGCTGATATTTAATAAATGAATAATGAATTTAAAAAGGGTCAGAACCGATATTTTATTTAGACCTTTTTATGTATTCATTGTATAAAATGGTATTTTCTGGCATTTTATGTTCTTTATAAGAACCTATTCATCCTTGGGTTATTTCATTATAAATTAACAAAATTTATAAAAAGTGTAAATCTGTTAAAACTATGTTCATTTATGTGGCCATATTTGTATTCATGAATTCCATTATTCTGTCATTCTGCACCCCCAACAAGATAGGACAACAGTGTTACCTTTACTGCAGTTTTCAAATTAGACTGCTTTTCAAATACCAAGAAACACAGCAGTCTTTGATTTACAGGGTGATTTTTTTTCTTAACTTACGTGTTAATCTTATTTCTTTATATTTTAAATGAGTTGGCTGATGTTGTGAAATAGTGCATAAGGTCTAAAAGAGTAATATTTTAGGCTTGGCAGTGCATATTTACCCATCAAATAGCAATGTTAAAGAAAACTATATTAATATCAAGCTATTGGACAGCATTTTTATAAGAAGCCATATTCAAGCAGTTTCACACACTAAATGGTCAAACTACAACTTGACAACTTGATCCACCAAATGAACCCAGGTAGCAAAGATTTTGGCCCTGATTTGACATAAAGCCGGCACAGCTGGCATTTATTCAGCACTGGCATACGACATGCGAACCAAACATGGCCCGGTTATGGTGGAGATGGACCAGTCTTTAAGGCGGCAAACAACATATGGGCCAGTTGTTAAGTGTATTATTTGGCCCAGATGTGAAATATAGAACTGTGGGCCACATATGTGTGGCCAGTCTTATCCCACAGTTAAATGTAATTTCAGATAATTCAGATAAGGCGATTATATTTTCATACACACAGCTGTTTCCCCTATTCCTCTTAGCAACATTGGATTATTGCTGTCTATCTCTATAAGGTTTCCTTAAACAAATAACTTCAATTATGAATAATGGTAATATGTATGAAAAATGTATGGTAATTTAATTATTAAACCCTATATATCTATAACATTATACTTATTTTACTTTCACACTTTCATGCACAAGACAAAGCCAATTTTCAATCATATTTCTTCTCTCTTAAAATGTCCTATTGTGGCAAAAATAAATAAATAAATAAACAAATACTAAAATCTAAACAAAAAATGTAGGTCATCGTAGTGTCACACACTCACTCTTGTACCTTTGTCTTTTTGTCCTTTTTTTTAAATCAATTTTTCTTCAGTTGAAAGTGTGCAATCTTGATTTAGCTGGATGGTGATGAACACTTTAAACAAGATTAAAATAAAAGATCTAATGAGAAAACTACTTCGGGAACCAGTGCTGTTGAAGAAGTGAGCACTAATGCAATCTTGAACCTGCACTTCACTAACCCTCGTGGACTTCTTAATTCTGGAACTGCCTGACGTCTGCAGCCACAAAAAGGAAATCAATTCCACCATTAAAAGAGGGATGGTGGCAGGAGAGAGGGATGGTGGCAGAAGAGAGTAATGGTGGCAAGATAGAGGAGGAAGAGAAAAGAGCGTCAGGAGGTACAACAGGTTAATGGACTTGTGACCTGTTTGGATGTTGAGTTGTGTGCACAATGCAGCTTGTTCATGAACTGAAACATAGATGTTTAAGAGCTTTTGGAAATATCGCATTGACATTAAAGCATTTTTCTTTTGTTTGTTTGTTAGAATGTAAAATATTTTGTTTAAATGTAAAACAAATATTTATTTTAGAATGCCTGTTGTTCAGGCATTTTTCATTTGGGCCAAGGGTGTGTATAAAATGGCTAGATTAATGTTTTGTTGAGGCTGAAATGTGGAACCAACTTGTTTGGTCCCACATAGGACTAGAATCAGGCCAGCTATAGTCATACATTTGGCTGAGATATGGCTATGCCACTGGCAATATGTGGCCTGAGTTCTGGCAACCAGACCTGGTCCAGTCATGTACCGTAATTCATTGCTGTATTTGGGCCAAGTGAAAGTGGGATGTGTGGGTTGTATAAAAGGGCCAAAACAATTTTGGTATGTGGTTATTTTTGTTGCTCCTTATAAGCTCTTCTTATGAACTTGGACTTGCTTCTGATCGATGTTAATCTCAGTTGACTGTTTACACAGCCTTATGAATTAAAGCTGTTTTTGGGAGCAATATGAGGAATTATTTAGTATTAGTACATGACTAAAACAGGACAAATTATTAATGCTTATGCAATTTTCCTATTAATAATAAAAAAAAAATTATTGTATTTATATCATAATATTTAACAGGAAAGAACAAAAATCTAATATTAATTCCTCAGTCCATAAGTGGTAAGCAGTGTTTTAAAAAGGTGATATTAGTGGGGGGGGGGAACCTGCATCGGAGAGAGACAATTTGGCAACCTTTGAGGTGTGAACTGAATTGCAGTGATAGATGCCAAATCTCAAAGACAAAGACACACAACACACACAACGCACACAGTGTTAGAAAACATGATCAGACCATTAACCAGGAGCAGGTGAAGGTGATAAACAATGATGCAGTGCCAGACTACCAGATGACAGAAACTAATAAGATTTTGTAATACTGGAGTTATAATAAAAAAAAAAAAAAAGTTTTTGCTACACTGTTTCTCAATTCTGGATCTGCATTGTTAAGCAGATTTAAAGTTTTATCGTAGCTTGGAGTATTTGAAAGCTGTATTCTAACCTGTAGTCCAACCTTGACTTAAATGACAGGATCAAGATGAAAGTTCAGTACCGTTTTACCAGATGTTGCAATATGATCCCTTGAAGTGTGTAAAACTTTTGTTTTACCAGCTGGTTTACCAGCTGTGCCCTGAATCTCATGATTGTATTAAATACATTTTATTTATCCCAGAAGTGCAATTGGTTCAATAAAAAGCATAAAGCAGTTCAAATTAAACAGACACCATATTCAGGTGGCATTCGTTTCTCAGGGTGACATCTGTAATAAAATATTTGCCCATCTTATTCTTAATAAAACCTCCGTCTGGGCAGTTGTCAATTAACATGAGGCATGCAGGTTTCTAGCAGCTTTGGGTTTTTTTTTTAAACACAGATGTTTGTCACACATGTTAGTATAATGACAGTATTTGATTTATAGAAAAGAACAGTCATGAAATTCTGGTTTAAGTGAATATTTAAAAAAAAAAAGTCTATACATAATGTAAGCTATAATCATTATAGCTCTTTCAATCACACTTCTTTTTTTATTCTTTAGTAAAGACAGTAAGGAGATAAAGTGATGTGACCCCAACCTCAATCTTTCCCTGATTGATCTATTCAGTGGATGCACACTCAATAAATAGATAAATAGAAATGGATTATGTATATTGAACCAATATACATACTTTTCAAGAAAGTAAAAAGAGAAACACATGTACACGGACAATGTTCTACAGAATTACAAAACATTGCATACAGTATACTTGCTTGGTTATGTATACTTATAAAGCATATTTTACGTTATTTGATTTTTTATTTAAATGCAGATCACACATCTGATTTTAAAGTAAAATAAGCTGAAGACATTACCTGGAAAAACAAATCTAGTCTAAATTGAGCTCTTTTGTACTGGAAATAAATCTTATAATGTCTAAAAAGGGCTAATATCAATATGTTAAATTGAAGCATTATCTGTCTATATTGCTCTGCTCCTAACCAACCCCCTACATTTTTTTCCCAAGTATGCTCATCTTGGAGTTATGAAATCCCCTTTAAGCTTTTTAGTTGTTACACACTCCTTCGGTTGTGTCAGGCCTGTCTTGAACAAAACTTTCTTGTCCTAAAATAACTGGGAGAAATCACTCTCATATGAACAGTTGGAAGCTCCCCTCATTAACCTCTCTTTGGATGTTTCTCCCTGCTTGAATATATATCGCTCCTTAGAACACTCTCCCTCTAATCTGGCCTGAGGCTAAAGAACCCTTGAGGGCTCATCTACAGATTAATCACACCGATGCAACCTTATTCTCTCTCACCCACTAAAACACGTCGAGTTTTTGTATGGATCTGTGTGTGCTATTTAGCGTTTGCCGTGACAGCTCTATTAAAAAGACAGAGTGCCCATTGCGTTGTGCCCTGTTGCTGGAACACGCATGACTAAACAGGTCCTGACATTTCCCCATAGATGCTGCACTCTCTCTAATTCTGTTGCTTGCCTCTGCTTTGACATGGACCTTTCATGTACACCCGACAGATGTCACTTGTCTCTGCTTAACAAGTGGAGAAAAAGTGGATAAAAGAATAAAGAGGAAACAAATGCAAATCTACACATGCCTCCTTTTTTATAAAGGGAAATTATATAATATACAATGATTTTGATAAACAGAGTGAACAGATGAAATATTGACTGGTAAATGGCAAAGTATACAAGAAGGCAGTGCTTAAGCCTGATTTGTTTTCTGTCTTGATTTTTCTTATAAATCCCTCAAAGCCCTAAAAACCCGATTTTCACAAAAGTCATTTTTGAAAACAAAAGCTCTAACTAGCCAATCTGTCAAACTAGGCAGTTCTGCAACAGTTGATACATACTGACATTGTCAAAAGAATGTACAGAAATGTAATCTGTTTATTCAATTCAAAGTTTAGTAGAAATAATTTATATCTCTGTTTACCATTCTTAACAGTAGGCATGGACACAAAGCAGCTTTGCAGGAAGTCAGAATTAGATGAGTAGATTTAGATCTCTAATTAATTAACCATACCTGATTAATTAAACAACTCATAATGCATACTCACATAATTTGCACCGCACCTCAGAGGCTGTAAGTCAGTGGTACCTCTCATAGGCACTGGTCTGGAAGTGGCGAACAAACCCAATCCCAGGTTGGCCGACCTCTCCTCATGATGTCTTTTTCTGGAAAAGTCCGTCTTGAAAATGGACTATTAAGTATGTCAAAGACCAAATAAATTTCTCTTCCTCCATCAGCTATTGTGGCCATAAAAAATTCAAACTCAGATGTATTAATGTGTGCAGAGCACTACAGATGTGTTTTGCTAGTCGAACTTGGCTATAACAGTTTCCCTTTAACCAACCATGGAAAAATGCTGACTATTGCTCACTATTCTGTGAGGTGAATTTGAAATCTGATTGGTAAAGAAACAGACCTATTGCTGATATGGTTTGAGGTTCATTGGCCAGCACTACTAAATCTGAAGGCCATGGGCAGATTAAATTGACATGGCAGCACATCGAGGCTAAAATCTGATTGGACAAAAAAAAACATCCACATACACGTACTGGAAGCAGTGCAGCCAAGTGGCGCTACGAAATGAAGAGAATAAACTGAGAATAAATAAATACAATTTCATGGAACAAATATTAGATTTAGGTTGTAAATGTAGGTCAGTGCTACTGATAGTGTTTAGGCCAGCTGAGAAGGCTTTGCTGGCCCTGACAGCCCACCACTGATATATTTCCCTCAAGCTATCGGGCTCCTCATCACATAACTGAACTGGAACTCACATGCACACACTCACTCAACTGTGTGTTACTGAGCTGCTACAAATCTAAACTCAAACACACACTCATTTATTTCGATGCACACACATCCATGTCTTCAGCACCAACCATTTTATATTATTATTTTATTATACCTATATAACTGTTTATGCTGTTTTTGCACATCTACTTGATTGTTGCTGTTGCTGATTTGCACAAATGTTTGTGTTTATATTTATAATCATATACAACAAATATTTAAACTTCACTCTTGTATACAGTTCTCTTTTGCACATTGTACTTTATAACACATAATACAGTAGGATTATTGGTGGCGCTATTTTGTGTTTTATGTATCTTTCTTACATTGTCTTGTGTTGTCTGTTTCCACTGTCTTTTGTCTTGCACTATTTGCACTTGGTTGCACACGATGCACTGTATGTGACTAGGACAAGTTATTTTACTAGATTTTAAAGTGTGCTTGTGGAGTTTGGGCTCATCAAGCCACAAGGGTGTTAGTAAAGTCAGGCATTACTGTTGGTGAGCTGAGGAGGCCTGGGGTGCAGTCAGCATTCCAATTCATCCCAAAGGTGTTCAATAGGGTTGAGGTCAGAGCTCTGTAGCAGGAGATCTTCCAATCCATTTACTTATTATCTTCAATAACCACTTTTTCTGGTAAGGATTGTAGTGCATTGAAAAGATTATCCTAGGATCACCAGTTCTATAACATAAACAGTAGATTCCAAACTACAAAAATGTAATTATTAAAACAAAATTAAAACAAATTGTTTTAATACAAAGTGCATTATCCACATTATCAAAAGCAAAAAAAAAAAAAACATTTATTAAATACAGCATTATTAGTAGTTGGAATGTCCCTCTTTTGCTTTTACCGAAAGTTTGCATTCATTCTGGCATATTCTGACAACTCCACCAACTTAGGTAAAACCTGATAATTCATGTAAGCCCAAAACACTAAGAGTGTCCAGTTGACAGAATGAATCTCAAACAATATTTGTCCTTTTGATCAAAGGATTTACAAATGTCAAAATTCTGCTTAACATCAACAGTGAACAAATTGCTTAGAATTTGGTATATTTAAGATTTTAAATATTTACCTTTTCTTGTTTTTAATAATTCATTGTACTTTATTTACTTTACAAACTCTGTACACATTAGAATTTAATGACCTCAGTTTGACGATTAAGAAAAAATTCCTTAAATGGAACACAAACAAACCGAAATTTTTCTGTGCCAATAATTGTAAACAAACCAAATGTCTTATAATATAAAATATACAATATAATTAATAAAATAAATACATTTGTATATCTAGGCATCATGCATATTCACAAACACAGTTGCTTTTTGAACAGAACACTGGATTCTGAACCAGATAATGCAGACCATTATAGATTATGTTACAATGTCTCCTGCTTTCAGCAAACAATATGATTTGTGACTTTTAATACATAATGGAAATAATAATAATAATAATAATAATAATAAGCATACTAACTATATTTAATTTAACATACTTACACACAAGTCCTTGTGGGCTAGACCTACTTGATAATGAGGAGACTCAATAAGACTGACTCATTCGCAAACGACATCGAGAAATACGCATACAAATCTGTGGGGTTTACATGTTAAAATGTTTTAAAATATCTCATCCAAACCTAGAATTAAAATTCAACATTTCCTTGTAATTTCTTTTTAATTAGAAGCTTGATGCACTAAGAGTTTCAATGGGAAATGAAGTGTAAAGCAAATACATTCACTGCCTGCACAAGCCACTGATCTAAAACAAATGACAGAGTCAGCAGCTGCGTCCCCCAGTCAAAAAGCAGAGTTATAAATTATTGCCATTATGCGCAGGTTCAAATAATTTGCTTGGTTAAATCTTAATCAAAAACACATGTGACTAATTCAGATAACAAAAAAGTACTAAACATATAATTTTCAACACAGTGCTGTGTTCTTTTTTAAACTAAATCGTTTTAATCATGCTTTCTAATTTTTACCTTATTTATGAGCTATATACAACTGAGAGTTTTCTTTGTATTTTTTGTGCATTTTATTTGGTTGTGTGTTTTTATCCTGTTTTATATCTGCTTCATTATTCAGCATGTATTCATCCATCTATTTATTTATTTAGCTGCGGATATACAGTATCTTACACAAATCTCACATTTCAGCAACCATTTCAGTATATCTTCTCAAGGGACAATTCTATAGAAATGAATTTTGATATACTTTAGAGTAGTCTATGTGCAACCTATATAGAAGTACAGATTTACTGTCCTCTAAAAATAACAACCTACAGCCATCATTGTCTAAATAGCTGGCAACAATAGTGAGTTCACCTTAAGTGAACAAAACTGTGTCGTTAGTAAGTAAATAGCTTTCAGTATTTGGTTGGATATTGTTTGTTTTATGGCAACAGACTGACATCACCCAACTGCTGCATATTCTATTGTGATGTTTTTCCCAGCTTGTCCTGCAGCTTCTTTCAGTTTGTCATTTATTTTTTTAAAGGTTTTTCTCTGCGGTCTCTGATTCAGGAGGTAAATTAGAATCCCAAATCGATTTGATGCATTTCTCCACCTCCACCACCGGCCTTCGAGATCTCGACCGAGAACCGCTTCGTCCCCCTCCGCGAGACGGAACGCGACACTGTTATTCTCGGAGATTCCATCGTCCGGCATGTCCGCGCTACCCGAGCTAAAGGTAAGGTGCACACTCGCTGTTTTCCTGGTGCTCGTGTTCTGGATGTCGCTGCGCAGGTACCCGCGATCCTGAACGAGAACTTCGGAGCGGTTGTTCTCCATGCCGGATCAAACGACACCAGGCTGCGGCAAACGGAGATCTTAAAGAGGGACTTCAGGATCCTGGTGGAGACGGTACGCAGCACATCACCCACAACGAGGATCATTGTGTCAGGACCTCTTCCCACTTACCAGCGAGGGGCTGAGAAGTTTAGTAGACTTTTAGCTCTAAATGAATGGTTACAGTCATGGTGTCGAGAACATAAACTTCTCTTTGTTAATAACTGGAACTGTTTCTGGGAGCGTCCTAGGTTCTTCCGCCCTGATGGCCTGCACCCCAGCAGAGTTGGAGCAGCAGTGCTATCAGATAACATCTCTAGGATACTTCACACCATCTGACTGGTAAGACATCGAGAAATCTCCAACTATAAGAACACGCATACTACAGACCAAATAGTTACAAGTTCACACACAGCTCAGTTTATAGAAACCGTATCTATTCCTCGTGTAGTAAAACCAAGAATTACATACACAAGATCCAGAAATAATCTTATTGCAGTTAAAACTGAAAAATGCCAGATAAACAAACACAACAAAGTTCTAAAGTTCGGTCTTTTAAACATTAGATCACTTGCACCCAAAGCACTGATTGTAAATGAGATGATCACAGAGAATAATCTCGATGCACTCTGTCTCACTGAGACCTGGATTAAACCAGGTGATTATATGGGTCTAAACGAGTCGACACCGTCAGGATATGTTTATAAGCATGAGCCCCGTCAGACTGGTCGTGGGGGGGGTGTAGGAACCATTTATAGTGCTTCTCTTAATGTTAGTCAGAGATTAGGATTCAGCTTTAAATCATTTGAAGTGCTCGTTCTTAAAATTGCACTTTCAGACATGCATAGAAAACTCGCTCTGGTCACCGTGTACAGACCCCCAGGACCCTACGCTGATTTTCTTCATGAGTTTGCTTGTTTTCTCTCAGACCTCCTGATCAGCTTTGATAAAGTGCTGCTTGTAGGAGATTTTAATATTCATGTAGATGATGAAAACGATGCCCTAGGATTATCATTTGTCGATTTACTAAACTCTTTTGGAGTTAAACAAAACGTCACCAGACCAACCCACCGTTTTAACCACACACTAGACTTAATAATATCCCACGGAGCAGACGTCACTGATATAGATATTTTACCCCAGAGTGATGACATCACAGACCATTATCTCCTACTGTACACACTACCGGTAGAGCAGATTAACCGTGTTTCACCACGTTATCGACCTGGTAGGACTATTATTCCAACCACTAAGGACAGATTCATAAATAACCTGCCTGATTTATCTCAGTTTCACATTAAACCCATAAATGCTGATCATCTTGATGAGATGGCGAACAACATAGACCTTATCCTCACTAGCACTTTAGACACTGTTGCCCCCATCCGGTTAAAAAAGGTTCGAGAACAAGCACCTGCACCTTGGTATAATAGTCATACGCATGCCCTAAAGAGAACAACACGTAATCTGGAGAGAAAATGGAGGAAAACTAAATTGGAGGTATTTAGAATTGCGTATAAAGACAGTATGCTTAGCTACAGACAGGCGCTAAAAGCTGCTAGAGCTAAACACCTGAGCAAACTCATAGAAAATAACAAAAACAATCCCAGGTTCCTTTTCAGTACAGTCGCTAAATTAACAACAAATCAGGGATCTGAAAAATGTGTTCCATCACAGTTTAGTAGTGAAGACTTTATGAATTTCTTCACTGAAAAAATAGATAACATTCGAAAAACAATTGTGGCAGTTCAACCTCTGACAGCATCTCCCGACACAATCGTACTTACAACCCCACAACTACACTGTTTTACATGTATAGGACAGGAAGAGCTGTATGATGCTATTATGAAAGCTAAATCAACAACATGTCAGTTAGATCCAATTCCCACTAAACTACTGAAGGAAGTGTTATATACAGCTGGTGAGCCTCTTTTAAATATTATTAACTCCTCACTATCGTTAGGTCATGTCCCTAAATCCCTCAAGTTAGCAGTTATTAAGCCCCTCATTAAAAAACCTAATCTGGATCCAAACACGCTATCGAATTACAGACCAATTTCAAATCTCCCATTTATGTCTAAGATTTTAGAAAAGATTGTCGCTGCCCAGCTATGTAACCACTTGCAGGAGAACAATATCTTTGAAGAGTTTCAGTCAGGTTTTAGGCCCCATCATAGCACAGAAACTGCTCTAGTTAAAATCACTAACGACCTGTTTTTAGCTTCAGACCAAGGCTACATCTCCCTATTAGTTTTACTAGATCTTAGTGCTGCGTTCGACACTATAGATCATGATCTTCTCCTCGATCGCTTACAGAATTACATCGGTATTCAGGGACAGGCATTAAGCTGGTTTAAATCCTACCTGTCCAATCGTTACCATTTCGTAGATTTAAATGGAGAGCTATCCAGGATAATGCTAGTAAATTATGGCGTGCCACAAGGGTCAGTTCTGGGACCCCTGCTTTTTACAATATACATGCTTCCATTAGGAAATATTATTAGAAGGCATGGAATTAGCTTCCATTGTTATGCTGATGATACCCAGCTATATATTTCATCCAAACCAGGCGATACAGCTCAATTAGCTCGCATAACTGAGTGTGTTGAAGAAATAAGAGATTGGATGACCCATAACTTTCTGCTATTAAATCCTGATAAAACGGAGATTTTGCTCATCGGCCCAAAAAATAGTACACAGAAGCTCCAGCATCTCAGCCTGCATTTAGACGGTTGTTCTGTAACTACTAGTTCAACGGTAAAAGACCTGGGAGTTATTTTAGACAACAACTTATCTTTTAAAAATCACATCAATCAAGTTACAAAAACAGCCTTCTTTCACCTTAGAAATATTTCTAAGCTAAGAAATATGTTATCTATATCTGATGCAGAGAAGCTCGTCCATGCGTTTATGACCTCTAGAATAGACTACTGTAATGCATTACTAGGTGGATGTCCTGCATCATTAATAAACAAGCTTCAGTTAGTTCAGAATGCCGCAGCAAGAGTTCTTACTAGGTCAAGAAAATACGATCATATAACCCCAATCTTATCGTCCCTACATTGGCTTCCTATTAAGTTTCGAATAGACTACAAACTACTGCTACTCACTTATAAAGCACTAAATGGTTTGGCTCCCATGTATCTATCCAGTCTCTTAACACGCTACAATCCGTCACGCTCCCTGAGATCTCAAAACTCTGGGCTTCTAGTAGTTCCTAGAATAGCAAAGTCCACTAAAGGCGGTAGAGCATTTTCACATTTAGCTCCTAAACTCTGGAATAGTCTTCCTGACAGTGTTCGGGGTTCAGATACACTCTCCCAGTTTAAGTGCAGATTAAAAACATATCTTTTTAGCAAAGCCTACACATAACACACATCACACACATCACATCACAACCTTGTGCTCCAGAACATCTGATCACATGCACATTATCAACTTGTGCTGTTAATATCATGAACAGCAGCTACGCTAATTCCTCTCCACTGCTTCTCTTTCTCTCCCCATCCCGAGGCTTCCTGAGGTTTGGCCAGCTCCAGTCACGTCCCACCTCGTGAAGATTATGGACCTATGGATGATCATGGAGAAGTAGATGCCGAGTGTTTAAAGGCCCTGGCATGGAGAAGCTGATGCTGGATCTATGATGATCACAAATTGTTCTGTATTGTTGAAAGATTTATGACCAAACTTTTGATGTCACCCATATGAGGATGGTTTCCCCTTTGAGTCTGGTTCCTCTCAAGGTTTCTTCCTCATATCATCTAAGGGAGTTTTTCCTTGCCACTGTCGCCACGGCTGCTCATCAGGGACAAACGCACACCATTCACCTTCACTGTTGTTTTCTGTAAAGCTGCTTTGAGACAATGTCTGTTGTGAAAAGCGCTATACAAATAAACTTGACTTGACTTGACTTGATTTCTCTGGAAATTAAGAAAATTCATTCTCCTGCTGCCATCATAAGTTCTATTATCAATAATGATTAGTACCTGTTCCAGAAGCAGCCATGCAAGCCCAAGCCATGACAGTACCTCCACCATGCTTGACTGATGAGCCATTGGATTATATACAGATCCCTTCTTTATCCATAATTTTGCCTTTCCATCAGTTTGGGAAATGTGATTTTGGGTTCAGAACTTTTGTGGCTCGTCGATTTCTTCAAATCTGGCCTTCCAAATTTTGATGAGTAGTTTCTAACGTTTGAGCTTATATATTTTAAATCTTGAAAGTCTTCTTCAAATGGTGGATTGTAATACCCTGTGGAGGTTATTAGTGATCTCACTGACTGCTGTTTTGGGGTTTTTCTTTATAGCTGTTTTAATGTTCCTGTCATCAACTGCTGTTGTGTTCCTTCACCAATCTGTTCACTGTCTGGTTGTTAGTACACCTGTGCTTTCTTTCTTTTTCAGGTTTCACATATTTATGTTGCCTATGCCAACACTTGTGTAATGTTTTCTATTTTCAAAATTGGATTGCTTTTCTTCCATAGATAGCTTTCTGGTCTACATTTTTGATCTTTCATTTAAACAAAAAAACAACAACAAAAAAAAACAGTCTTCACAGGTAAAAACCTTTTCATGCAAAAAAACCCCCAAAACAAACAAACAAACAAAAAAACCCTAACTATAACGTATGCAAAATGTTTTTTCTCCAATAAATCTTTAGTAAATACGGCAGTAGCATAGTTATTCTAATAAGTACATTATTCAAGGTTATCTGGTTTGCCATAAAATAATCATGAATACAGTTAATGAGATGAATTTTTTTTATATAAACATAAATAACTAAGACTTGTGAAGGTTGCTGTTTTACACTAAGTAATACTAACAGCATTAACTAAGCCAATGTATTTCGTATTAATGTATACATTCTTCCCTATACTTTTTTTTGTTAACTAGCTGCATAATAAAATGACACAACTCTTCTAACTTTCGCTATCATTAGTGTGTGCATAAATACCCCTGTGTGTCATGTCCTCATGAAGCAACTCATTTAATTATACTACCAATTACCAAGTTGGTTGTGTTCATTGTTCATGTTTCCCTCATCTTCTGATCTTATTTCCATTATACATTTTTCATCCTTAGATTTGCCCACTTTAGCCCGTTGTATGTTTTTTATTTTTTTCTGGCGGTATGGATTTGTATGCAATTGTATTTATATAATAAAACATTCTTACCCAGCACTCTACAACGTTAACTCTTATCCTGACTTCAACCTATAGTAAAAAACCAGTAGGAAAATATTACAGTTTTTCTCAAATGCTAAAACACAAAAGCCAATCCTTTAAACCAAATGACCAGTTGTCTAAACACATTTACTAAATCTAGCCATCATTTTCCAATATCATAAACACATTTCACATGAAGACACAATTCACAAAACACAATCCTCCGTTCTCATAAATCTTAACACATTTTTTTTTGTTGCTAAAACACAAGTTGCAAAAGAACTCATAAAAGAACTCATAAGCTCATATTCTCAAATGAAAGCTCATGTAATGCAAAATGCTTGCCACAGTCAGCAATATTTGAACACAATGAACACACCTGGCGTCATTCATTACACACAACGACTCAAAATTGAAGACACTTGTTGCTAATGCTGTGACCACATGTACAAAAGCAAGTTCAGAGTGCACAGTTTGCTGAAGATTCCAAACAAACACAATGGATGAAGGCAGAGTCAGGGGAAGAGGAATTCGAGTCAGAGGAGGGAGAAGAGCTGGCCATGGAAGAAGAGGAGCAGGCCAACGAGGAAGAGGAGTTCAAATCAGTGGAGGAAGAGGAGCAGGCCAACAAGGAAGAGCAGTTCAAATCAGAGGAGGAAGAGGAGCAGGCCAACAAGGGAGAGGAGAAGGTCCAGGAGGGAGAGCAAGACAACCTCGCACCATCATTACGGACGAGCAACAGTCATTGACCATGTCATTGTCCATGGCATGACAATGGCTGAAGCAGGACTACGAGTCTGTCCAAACCTGAGTAGTAGGACAAAAACTGTCAAATGTAAGCTGTGTCTTTCTGGTTCGAAGCTTGTATCTACTGCGATAAACAGCAACTCCAATCTGCCGAAGATCCTTCAGAATCTACATGCCTCGACGAAGCTAGAAGCTAACCCGGTGTTCTGTTTTCATACTTCAGCTGTGAAAGGAACATGTTTAAGAACTCAACACAACAGCAGAAGCCACTTCAGTTTTTGATTGTGAATATATTATTCAGCTTGATTTGTTGTTTATTTTAGAAATCCTTGTGATATATTCAGTTTGTGTTGGTCTGACTTTAATATAATAGTGTTTAAAAATTACTCTGTGTTTAAGTCAGTTTTGTGTTTGTAGACCATAACACATAAAAGGGCATTAATGGGAACATTAAAGAACGTTTTTTAAAAAAGTAACTAAAAAGTTACTTTTAACAGTACGCATTACTTGTTGGTGTAAGTAATCAACAAAGTAACAGAGTTACTTTGAGGCTGGCTTCAACCTGCAGAAACGAAGGCAAAGAGGCCGTAACATCATTGGCCAAAGAGCCATCACTGAGGTTCCTGGCCAACGGGGGGGTAATATTACTCTTTGTGCGGCCATGGGTTTGGAGGGACTTGTCCACCGGCATGCTGTCCTTGGGTCTTACAACACCCAACGTCTCCTCACCTTCCTAGAGGAGCTAAAAGACATCCTCCTGGACCACCAACAACACCATCCTGGGCCCGCACATCAAATTTATGTGATCATTTGGTACAATGTACGCTTCCACAAAACAAACCAATTCAGAGAGTGGTTCACCACCAACAGTAACCACTTTTTAAACGTCTGTCTGCCACCCTACTCCCCTTTCCTAAACCCTATAGAGGAGTTCTTCTCCTCTGGAAGTCTTCTCCATCATGGAAATGGAAGGTATATGACAGACAACCATACACTAGAGAAAACGCCATTCCAGGGCGTTTTTCCCGCGGTGCCTGGCAAGAGACAATATAGCCTGCGATGTGGATGAGGTGATGTGGCCCGATGCAGCTCAGCGACATGATGCCGCACAGTGATTGTGGTGTGTGTGTGGTGTGAATAAAGTAAATAAAAAAACTTCACACCCTGATCATGTTTTCAAGAGTACTGTTGTGTGCAATAGATTCTGTTTTTGCATTGAGTTGTGTTACAGTAGTGAACATGCAGAATTTCCTATAGATTTGTACTCTTCATATGAAACTCTCAAATCTAAATGCCTAATCCTCTGCAGAGATCTAAGAACATCCATTAGTGTAAAGTTTCAAAAATATGCATTGGCAGTTATGAAACAAAGAACCTTGTCACAAATTGAGCATTGTGTTTTTAATTGTTTTGCTGTAGTGTGTAATGATGTGTATAGTGTTTAGATTTTTTAAAGCTTCGAGCTGCTCTTTTGGTGTGAAAGTTTGAGTTTTGAAGTGAGAAGGTGTGGTTGTGTTTATGTAGCTTTAGAAAAGGGTGTTGTGTTTAGACATTGGGAAACATGGAGGAAACGTTTGTGAAATGTGTTTTAGCATTTGAGAAAAACTGTAATGTGAAGACTTGACACTATATGAAGGGATTATATGAATACATTTAATCCATTGTTGTCTTCACAACCAGTTAGAAACATGCACATCCATGCATATTAAGTAACAAGTTTCATTTTATCAGCCAGACTCAGACTAGGAATTGATGCCTTTCGATACCAGACAAGGTCACACAGTAGCACACACACACAAAGCATGTCTAAAAAAAAAAGCAAGTTCAGTTTTCCAAGGCTGCTTATTAGAATAAATTAATTTTAATCTTTTGTCTTCCAGACAATTAGTCATCTTTTGACCACTCATCACCCTAAGAAGACACTATGTGCTCTTTCCTTTTTTCTCTCTCTTCCTCCCTGTTTGAACATATGCACATTTATCTTCCTCAGACACAGAGAGTGACATTCTGCCTGGCAGCTTTGGCCTCGGTTGAGGGTTTTGAAGACTGAAATGCTTCATCTCTGTCTCTATACACACTCACAAAGGCCATATGCACACATCATGGAAAAAGAATTCCACTGTGCATATGCTAGTTTTTTTAATCCCCTGATATCCTTAGTTCCTTCTTTACTGTTTGTGGACCAGTAATCTTTCAGCTGCTGCTATGGCTACAGAGACAGGCATAGCAACCTTGCCCAAATTTTGTAGGAATTTGAACTAAACGCTATATCATCAACAGTTTATCACTTAAGACAGATAATTGTTCCTCTTCTTAAATCTGCTTGGTTCCATATATCAGAAATGCCTGATAGCACATTAGTAAGCCTGGAAGTGCCTGTTCTTCATATGTCTATCATTGTTATTGTGCCAGATTTTTTATAGCAGCAGTGAACGATAAATCAGCAAATGCTTTCGAATAGACAGATCCTCTATATGCAGAAAACACTTGAAGGGTATTGCTTATAAAGCTATAAAGCAAAAACCTTTCATAACAGCTATAGGGCTATTTCTACATGCAGCAATTGCCATTAGGTCTATACCATTTTAGTTCATTTATAGTTCATACTGACATTCAATTTAATAAAAAAAACCTAGATTTTGTAGAATCAGAGTGCATTCTGTGTTAAGGTTAGGCAAATCATCTAAAAATATAAGACATTCTCTTTATTTTATATATTTTCTCTCGGGTACACTACTTCAAGGAGGGCATGTAAACGTTGGAGTTTCTATCCAGAGAGTGCACTAGTCAGAGTTTGCAAACCACATCAATAGCAAACTGCACAAGCTTAAATATATTTGTATGGATGTTATAGCTGGTTTTTTTTTCCACTTTTCAAAAAAGCGAAACATCCTGAGGAAAGGCCAGCCAAAACAGTTCAAAAGTCATTTAACTTTTTTATGAACTACTTATACATTTCCTTTACTATAGAATTTTCACAAAAACACACAATTTGCCTTCTTTTTTAAATCCCCAGGAAAACCTCAATGCACTGAAAAAAATGTATGGAAAAACCAGGGTCATTTTATGATAATAATGTTGATGCTTCTGCTAGAGATTATGTATGTATGAGGTGCAGCTGTGGCTGCAGTGAAAGGAGGCTCGTAGAATTGTGTTAATTGAGTTTCTTGCATTAGTAATGGCATTTATTCATGCCTGTCTGTGATGCAGTGCTCTGTTATAAAGTGGTTCTCTATAAAATTGATGGTTTCTATAGATGTGGTGTCATAATGATGGCATTGAGGTTGATTGATTCAAGCAGAGTACCACTAATGCGTGGTAAAGTATTGCAACATACCTCTTAATTATTGAATTCATGTGTTTCAATCTAAGAGCTCAGTGAATCCAAGCATTGTAATGTGATGGAATGCCACAATTACAATAAGTCTTTTAATTTTATCCATGAAATCACCTCACATCAACAAATACCCTGCTAAGCATTGAATGGAGTAAAACATGCCACCACTGGACTCTAGAGCCATGAAAATGTGTTCAGTAGCTTAACAAATCATTCGTCTTTGTTTGGCTATTCAATATTTTGCCTAACAACATTGAACCCATTGTAAAGTTTGGTGAAGGAGGTTATAATGGTATGTTGCTGTTATTCAGAGGCCTCTTACTTATAGTGAAGGGGAATCTTAATGATTTAGCATACCAAAACTTTTTGAACAATGCTATGCTTACAATTTTTTGCTCTTTTCTATTCCAGCATGAATGTGCCCCACTGCACAAAGAATAGCCTTGACTGGTCCCCATGGCACCCTGACCTTAACCATAATGAATGCCTATTGGATGCATTGGAATAGAATTGCACTTCATGCCTACTTGTCAACATTATATATTTTTATATATATATATATATATATATATATATATATATATATATATATATATATATATATATATATATATATATATAATTACATATATAATGTATAAATATAAAAATAAAATAAATAAAATTTGGGACACTTGAAATATATATACATATATAAATCAATAAAAATGTGATACAATAGTCCCCAACTCTTGCATAAACAAGACTTCATTATATACATTTAATTGCTCATGGCTTTATTAAATTGTGTGCATAAATTAATGTCAGAGCATGATATGAAAAATTGAATGGAAAAATATGTTCCAGATCAAGTGGTATTTTATAAGTTGCACAATAAAGAGAGTGGGGGCCAGTTTAATTACATTAATTAAAACAAAGTTGTTATAATTAATATGACAGGTACATACAGCATACAGCTATTCATGATTGATAGGTCACTTGATGTGACTTATATTTATAAAATTTTTCACAACAACCTTATATTTTTATCGTTTTTGAGTGACACAGGCATGTTCTTTTTGTTTATATGACAGATAATTGGATACTTTCATGATATAAAAATTTATTTTGACCAAACAAATATGTAAATTAAAGATGTTTAAGTTATTTTCCTATAGAAAATCCTCCTATATACAGAATATGAATAAAAATCACTTGACTCAGGTGTTACATATGCAATTAAAACAAAAAGGTTTCATGAGTGTTTTACAGCCGCATGTATCTAACGTGTCAGCTATAAGGCAAATCCCATATTTATGTTTGTTCAAATCGGTTATGATTTCTATATTTCATCCACTTATTCTAAATTAAATTCAGGGTCTTATGCCCGGATTGGGCACAAGGCAAGAATACACCCTGGATATTATGTATAGTGGCAACCTATATTATGCACACACATTCACACATTTATTTACACCTATAGACCGTTTAGCATACAGTATATGGTCTAACTACTGGCATTTTTTATTTACATTTACATTTGCAGCATAAGCAGCCCTCCAGAGCGACGTACAAAGAATAAATCTGGTACGCAAGATTACAAACTTAATATAAATATAACTCTTGAATTCTACAAAGCAAGCTTGGAAAGTGCAAATTTAAGTGTTTCTTCGCTTGAAGATAGCCAGGGACTCCGCTGTACGGACATCTAGGGGAAGTCCATTCCACCACCTCGGTGCCAGAACAGAGAAGAGCCTTGAAGTATACTTACCTCTCGGTCTGAGAGTAGGTGGTACCTGGAGGATCTCAGACAACGTGGTGCAGTGCGAGATGTGATGAGGTCTCTAAGGTAAGATGGTGCTGGTCCATTTTTGGCCTTGTAGGCAAGCATCAGTGTTTTAAATCTGATACGTGCAGCTACTGGAAGCCAGTGAAAGAGCACAGCAGTAGGGTGGTGTGGGTGAACTTGGGCAGAGTGAACACAAGCCATACAGCTGCGTTTTGGATCATTTGCAGTGGACGAATAGTGTTCAGAGAAAGACCTGCCAGCAGAGAGTTGCAGTAGTCCAGTCTTGAAATGACAAGAGATTGAACAAGCACCCAGGCAGCCTGTGTGGAAAGAAATGGTCGAATCTTTCGGATGTTGTAGAGAATAAATCAACAGGAACGAGCCACATTAGCAACATGTGAGAAAAAGACTTTAGTTCCGGGCCAAATTATCTTACCGGTTTCCTAGCCCCTGAGATTCTTCTTGCCCCCCTGTCTGTTCCTGTTCCTGTTCCGCACTGCCTCGGCCCTGGTTTGAACACTGGACTGTTATTGGTTTGTGATTCCGCTCTTCCCTTCTTTGTTCTGTTTGCCAGTTTATGGATTTTTTGGACTGTTTTTGGATTTGTTTTTTTGTCTTCTCTGCATTGCCCTGTATGCCTGTGTTTTTGACCCTGGACTGTTTTTGGACTTTGTTTTTGCCTTTGCCCTCTGCTATACTTTATATATTAAATTCAGTTTTCCATAGCCTTGGGTGCATCCTGCATTTGGGTCCTCCCTTCCAGTCGTTCTGCACCTACCGCTGCACCCGTGCTTTCTGACTGCAGATGTGCTGAAGTCATTCAGAGCAGAGGCCTGTACAATTCCTACTAATTGCTGACTGTTGTAACCTTCAGAAAATTTTGTTGTAATCTTTTTCCATGCTACAGTCATTGTTGTTCTCTAATTTAGATCAGTGTGTTTTCTGCACACTGATCAAAAAAAAAAAAAGATTTTTTTTTTTTTAAATGCCGTAGTTATTTTGTGAAAAAGGTGTTCTGGTAGCATGGTATAGACAGGACAAAAACTCCTATTGAGTTTTTAACTATTGAGCAGTGATAGATATTTTTTTATTTATATGAGATTATTTCAGAATTGTTCAATTGTTTATAAATTGTTCTCTAATTTTGATCGTCAGTGTATATTTATAGTATATAGTATATATATTTTGTAGTGTGTGTGTGTGTGTGTGTGTGTGTGTATGTATGTATGTATGTATATATACAGTGAGGAAAATAAGTATTTGAACACCCTGCTATTTTGCAAGTTCTCCCACTTAGAAATCATGGAGGGGTCTGAAATTGTCATCGTAGGTTCATGTCCACTGTGAGAGACATAATCTAAAAAAAATAATTCCAGAAATCACAATGTATGATTTTTAATTATTTATTTGTATGATACAGCTGCAAATAAGTATTTGAACACCTGAGAAAGTCAATGTTACTATTTGGTACAGTAGCCTTTGTTTGCAATTACAGAGGTCAAACGTTTCCTGTAGTTTTTCACCAGGTTTGCACACACTGCAGGAGGGATTTTGGCCCACTCCTCCACACAGATCTTCTCTAGATCAGTCAGGTTTCTGGCCTGTCCCTGAGAAACACGGAGTTTGAGCTTCCTCCAAAGATTCTCTATTGGGTTTAGGTCTGGAGACTGGCTAGGCCACCCCAGAACCTTGATATGCTTCTTACAGAGCCACTCCCTGGTTATCCTGGCTGTGTGCTTCGGGTCATTGTCATTTTGGAAGACCCAGCCTCGACCCATCTTTAATGCTCTAACTGAGGGAAGGAGGTTGTTCCCCAAAATCTCGCAATACATGGCCCCGGTCATCTTCTCCTTAATACAGTGCAGTCACCCTGTCCCATGTGCAGAAAAACACCCCCAAAGCATGATGCTACCACCCCCATGCTTCACAGAAGGGATGGTGTTCTTGGGATGGTACTCATCATTCTTCTTCCTCCAAACACGTTTAGTGGAATTATGACCCAAAAGTTCTATTTTGGTCTCATCTGACCACATGACTTTCTTCCATGACTCCTCTGGATCATCCAAATGGTCATTGGCAAACTTAAGACGTGCCTGGACATGTGCTGGTTTAAGCAGGGGAACCTTCCGTGCCATGCATGATTTCAAACCATGACGTCTTAGTGTATTACCAACAGTAACCTTGGAAACGGTGGTCCCAGCTCTTTTCAGGTCATTGACCAGCTCCTCCCGTGTAGTTCTGGGCTGATTTCTCCCCTTCCTTAGGATCATTGAGACCCCACGAGGTGAGATCTTGCATGGAGCCCCAGTCCGAGGGAGATTGACAGTCATGTTTAGCTTCTTCCATTTTCTAATGATTGATCCAACAGTGGACCTTTTTTCACCAAGATGCTTGGCAATTTCCCCGTAGCCCTTTCCAGCCTTGTGGAGGTGTACAATTTTGTCTCTAGTGTCTTTGGACAGCTCTTTGGTCTTGGCCATCTTAGTAGTTGGATTCTTACTGATTGTATGGGGTGGACAGGTGTCTTTATGCAGCTAACGACCTCAAACAGGTGCATCTAATTTAGGATAATAAATGTAGTGGAGGTGGACATTTTAAAGGCAGACTAAGGTCTTTGAGGGTCAGAATTCTAGCTGATAGACAGGTGTTCAAATACTTATTTGCAGCTGTATCATACAAATAAATATTTTAAAAATCATATATTGTGATTTCTGGATTTTTTTTTTTAGATTATGTCTCTCACAGTGGACATGCACCCACGATGACAATTTCAGACCCCTCCATGATTTCTAAGTGGGAGAACTTGCAAAATAGCAGGGTGTTCAAATACTTATTTTCCTCACTGTATATATATATATATATATATATATATATATATATATATATATATATATATATATATATAATATACACAAACTTCATTAACCATAATTAACTAATAAAATCAATTCTGAGTCTTAAGATCTTTCAAAATCTATGCTAGAAATACATGGATCATATTGCTGGCTGTTTTTATGACCAAAAGACATATTTTTGACACAAGGAGGTCTATAAATTTCTTAGCTTAATTTGGCTACAGCCTGAAGGCATATCATATGTCGTTAAATGATTTGTAGAATCTCCCTTTTCAAGTCCTGCTCCAAAGCCATCAGGTCTCTGTGAGGAGTCCTTGAGTTTTTATTGTCAGCTCTCATCCTCCTGGCTGAAGCTTAAGAGAGGAGTAATGAAGAAAATGCTAATTGTATTTTTCCCCAAGTGGTCATCCCATTAAACTCAATAATGCCTCATTTCCATGGTAAAGTCTCAGGCCTGGCAACACTTCTGTCGCCTGAGCAAAATAAAACACACGAACAAAGGTTCTGGCGAGAAACATTGAGGATTCAAAGCTTGTTATACATGAAGGGATGTTTTTTTTTTACCTACATCCTTCAAAACATCAACAACAACAAAATTATGATTAGACAATAGATCCCACCTGCAGGTTAATACGGAAGTCTACAGTGTCCTTGGTGCTTTACTGAAAACGCTGCCATTTTTACAAAATCAACGGATTATTTATAGCATATATAAATATTTTTCACATGCAGTGTTTTGGCATTTTTCTGGCTTTTGACTGGGCTCACTAAACACTTATTATTTAACACTTATTAAAGGTAAATTCTCGAATAGGTTTGGTCAGGTTAATTTTTTTGACAGTTCTTTTAGCTACACGAGCAATAGGTTTATTTTAATGTAATGGTTGTAATATACTATTGTGTCTATATGTCACACAAGGATTTATATAGTGTACTATTCTCTAGACCACGCCGTTCCACGAGAAGAATCCACATTGTGGTGGTACCATCCTGTCCAGATCACACTACTCCACAGTTAATCATATTTAAATAATCTCACAGGATTGTGTGTGTTATTTCTAACATTTTAAATCTATTTCCCTAATAAGAACTGTGAGAACCACATGTGTTGTATTTGCCTTATAGTACTTGTCTATATTTTTGTTTCAGATGAGTCAAGGTTCTTTATCACAGGTAGGCCATGATTGCATAAATGTACATGTTCACAGATCAAGTCATTACTATAAAGTTGATTCACTGGTTATATTGACTAAATAATCCAGCTTTGTATTTCACTATGCCTGCGACTAATTCTTCATATAGATGATCGATCATATAGATATAGTGTTGTTACATTGAAAGCTCCAGGAAAAGCAGTGGAAATATGGGGATCCACTGAATGGATGTAAAACTAGAAAAATTAATTGGCAACAAAAATTAGATCAGTTAATAAAAAAAATTGATTGTACTGACAAAGGCCTGTGTCATGCCATGATCAACATGTTCTTCACCAGTAACCTTTCTCTACTAAGTTGCCTTCCACACACACTTTGACCATTGACATGTTCTTTCAACTAAGCTCTTTCCCTCTGTCTCCCATAATTTTTTTCTCGTTGTCTATTTATTGCAGCTTGGCTAACACGTTTTACTCTCTTTACTTTCTATTAGCGGATTAAAAATCAGTTATGCGGCACGCCATGCGTGGGTGTGATTAGAGCCTGGCAGAAGGGAACCATTGATCAAAGAGACACTCACCTCCACTGACCGTCCTGCTGGCTTTTTTTTTTTTAAGTCTGTACTCGCATTTACTTAACGTATTAAGAATTATCCTCTTTCTTGTACACCTTTACTGAGAGTCATGATATATACAGGTCTTCGATGGAGTTATCATTTGTTGAAAAAGTCATCATAATTTTTAGTTTTTTTCTATTTTTTTTATGTGAAAACATAAGAAATCTGCTTACATTTTACAGGTCTGGATTTAAAATGCAAACATTCTACATTTAAATAAAACAAACAAACAAACAAATAAAATCCCCAGGGAGGCTGAATGTTAAGCTAACACATGCTGGTATATGTACTCTTCTCATCAATCTTTTATCCAGACATTTTCTTTAAAAAATATTACATTCTAAATACATCTCCCTTCTCTTAGGGTAAAATGAATCTGCTAGGTAGCCACTTTTGACAGTGTGGTCTGTACTTGCTTTAAGAGAAACTCTGTATTATGGTATGTAAGTACAATAGTAATTTGATTTCATGATTTTTAAAGCTGTCGAGGTGCATATGGTGTGGCAGCTGTGTCCATATGCCACTTCAGCTTAATTTTACAGTTGTTTTTTCTCGAATAGGGAAAATATTATTGGGCCAAGAGAACCTGTACAGTGTCAATCTGTCATTTGCGTGTCAAAAAAATTATTTATGCCCATATGAAAATAATGGAAATGTAATCATTAAACATTTGAGGAAATTATAGATGGTTTGTCTATGATAGTACCAGTGAATGCTTTAAACTGGTTATTAAATCTAATCCTGCTGAGATTTTGTCATGTCACATGTCACTGATACAGCCATCTAAACCATAGTGCATGTGATTGAATTCATGAGACTTTAGGTCACAATAGAACGGCTAGCATTTGTCTTCAAACTACTTGCCATGTATTTCAAAATTAATAAATTAAACTGGAAGGGTTGTGATGTTTGAAGTGTGAAATGATTGGAAGTGGGCACTGAAAGTTAGGTCTGATACAAACCAGAAAATATGAAACTATGCATTAGGTCTAGATTTAGAGGACCAATTAAAGTGTTCAATGTATATAACAATGTACCGAAGTCAACCAAGTACAGTATATACAACGTTGACAAATTGTACGTCTATGAATACATAGCATCCTAATGTTGTTTACATAAAATGTTAATCTTTTTCATTTAATACAAGAATGGGAAGTTCTGGAAACTCTGAAATCAACAGTAGATCAATATTGTCTGCCTTCCATCAGTCTATGTCAAGATTATTGTATTGAACTTGGCACCAAGGGGTAGACTATTTGTAAACACATCATTATGGGGCCCTTATTATTGAACATTTGCACTCTTTTCTATTACTTAAAACCCCAGTTCCAAAAATGTTGTGAGGCTGTGTTAAATATAAATAAAAAACAGAATGCAAAGTATATAACAAATGTTTAAACTAAGGAAATGTAAAATTTTAATGAAAATATGAAGTCATTTTGAATTTGATGGTTGCAACACCTCTCAAAAAGTTTTGAACATGGTTATGTTTACCACTGTTTAGCATTCCCTCTTCTTTTAACAATAACCTGTATATCTCTGGAAACTTAGAACAGTTGCTGAAGTCAGGAGAGGAATGTTGTCCCAATAATGTCTAAAACAGAATTCTATCATCATTTCTGTGTCTTTTTTGTCATATTTATTTGTTTTTGACTAAATGTACATTTTTGAAAGGTCTAAAAACTTGATTCCCACACATTAAGGTCTTCAGCACCACCCATTTTGTATTATTTTATTAAGTATATATAACTGTTTACATGCTGTTTTGCACATCTACTTGCTTGCTGCTGTTGCTGTTTTTGTGTTTACATTTTGTGTTTATATTTACAAGTACACTTGTTTACAGTTCTCTTTTGCACATTGTACTGTATAACACATTTTACAGTGGGTTAACTGCACTAATTTGTGTTTTGTGTGTCTGCCCTATACTGTCTTTTGTCTGCACTGTTTGCACTAGTTTGAACACAATGCACTCTATGTGGCTAGGACAACTTACTTTATTGCTAGCAGTGTTTCTGGATCATGTTTACATATAGCTTTTTCTTTGCATAATATAGCTTTTACCTGCATTTGTGGATGACATGGAGAACTAGTTAAATTCAATGGTTTGTTTTAGATCATATTGATCTGGTAATTCTGAGTCTATGAAGTGATTTCTATTTCATAATCGTGCCTGTTTTTCATGCAGGTCAAGGGTGTTTAACACTTGGGGCATTTAACCCTTGTCCAATGCACACAGGGATTTATCCAGATTATCTTAATGTTTTTATGATATCATATACTGTAGATCAGTGGTCCCCAACCCCTGGGCTGCAGACTGGCAACGGTCCGGGGGTCAATTGGTACCGGGCCGCACAGAAAAAATACATAACTTACATTATTTCCGTTTTTTCTTTATTATCTGATTCTGAACAATGTTTTATTTTGGAAAATTTACAGATTCTATCCTCCACATCTGTCTATGATTTACTCCTGATGCATGTCATGATGTTTGCCTCAATCACATGTCTTACCTACATCCGCTACATTCTTATAGGGGCTGCGCCGGCTGGTAATATATAATACATTACCGCTAAATTCAAACCCCCAAGCTAGCAAAATGAACAAAAAACAACACAGTTGATTTACATTTATTATTATATTTAGAAAATACCATTTTATGCTGGTCGTATCATTTTATTTTGTTCTATTTATCCACCACACCTTAAAGGCCGGTCCATGAAAATATTGTCTGACATTAAACCGGCTGTCAGGGATCCACCTGCCACGCCCCCCTTTTGTGGCGCTCATGCCTACGCTCTCCCTGGAGCTCCAGGTTTAAACACGCACACCTGGGGCTCGTTGTCTCTCATGCCTCCGCTCTATCTGGCGCTCCAGGCTTAACTATGCACACCTGAAGCTCATCAGCACTCCACCCTGCTTCTACATAAACCCCTCACTCACACTCACTTCCCGTTCGTTATTGTATGTGTTTGACTTTACGTGCTGCATGTTTTCGTGTTCCGGGTTTCAGACAGGACTCTATGCGTCCGTTCCTTTCGGACTCCACAATCCCGTACCGACTGCACTTCTCCTCCCCGTGCATCTCGGATCAGCTACGCTTCTCCTCAAGCGCATCTCGGACTTACTCAACCGAAGGACTGCCGTGTGTGTGTGTGTGTGGGTGTGTGTGTGCGCTTGTGTGTATCTCTCTCCCTCACTCTTGTTAATAAAACCCAAGCGAGCTGTACTCCGGCTTCCGCCTCCTGTTTCGCTCGCACCCTGACACCAGCCAGTGAAAATACTGTCCGACATTAATCCGGTCCGTGGTGCAAAAAAGGTTGGGGACCACTGCTGTAGTATTCAGTCTTCACAATTTTGTGTTAAACATTTTCTGAAATTGTTCAACAATTTGTAATTTTTAGATTGGTGAACCCCTGTCAATTAATTATTTTTTTAAATGTAATTTAGCAAAATGCAAAGCACTTAATATCCAAACTTTTTTGCCCCTGCCCAACTTTTCTGAGATGTGTTGCAGCCATCAAGTTTAAAAATAGCGTAATTTTTCTCCTTAAAATTGTACATTTCCTAAATATAATGTTTTTATATGCTACTGTAAATAAAATATGGCTAAGTTTTGCAAATATTGCATTCTATTTTTATAATTATCTGTAGATAAATACAATGTTTTATTTGACACCTTGTGTAGACACTGGGAGTAAACTGGGAGTAAATTATAATGTCTTTATTTAAACTCAACGTACAAACACAAACTTATCTTTAACGCTTCATCAGAAGTGTAGCCAGGAGCATGGTACAGGGAACACGAGTGGTAGAAAGTCCGGGTGATCTAGCAACAAATAAAATCGTGAATGTGGGGGGGAATCAGGACCTTTATAAAGGAGAAAGGTAAATGGGGAACAGGTGTAGGTGATTAGAGCAGGGAGTGGGTGAGTGAGAGTTTATACCTTGGAGGGAGGCATGGCTGGTAGTTCCCTGACACCTTGGGCATTAGACTGTATACAGCATTTTTTTATTTATTTTTTTCAGGTGAGGTGAGTGAGTTGTTCCAGGATCTGTTCTTGTCATGTCAAAAGAAAACCAGCCTTCCCATGCCCAACCATCTATAAACACTTAAAAAAAGTCTCCATTAATTTTTAAAGCACTGCACCTGGCTTCTTAGGGAGAAAATGTGCTGAAGTATATATACTACATGCATACACAATCTGTTTCCTATCAAACAGGGGGCTTTAAACCAAGGGCAATAGAAATTCATGTTCTGTAAAGTCGGAATGTTTGCATTAAACTTTAACCTCCACAAGCTCATCAATATATCGCACTGGTTTTATTGGTGGATCGCACAATGGAACATTTTAATGCATAGGAATAATATAACCCACTTTTTATTACGTTGATTTTCAGTTTGCAAGAAGCTGGGCAAGTGTTATTCTAAAATTAATAGGTTTTTATGAAGTCCCTACTTATGTCAAATATGAGAACACATTTAAGCTTTTAATAAATAGTTCATATTTAGCGTTCTCTAAGGCCTAGTTCTTAATTATCTATTGGACTAATTTATCTGATTCTCATCACCCGACTCCTATGGATTTTTATGTTAATTCTAGGTCTTGGTATGGTTTAGTAATAGAATGGAGGTTTTTTGTTAATAGAATTTCTTTAGTGTTAATTTTATAATTTCTACAAAAATGCATGCTATTTTTTACAACTTGTGATTGGTTAGTTGAAATATCTTCCTTTTAGCTCTTAGAAAAAAAGAAAACCCTCCATGATAAAGTCTACTGTGCCAACCACACTTGGAAGCTTATTTGCAAAATTGTGCATGCTCACTAATACAGTACATCACTCACAACCAGTGCTTGGGCAGCAGATATTTGGAAATAGAGGTTCATCTGCTGAGACTTTCAGCAACACGATTAAACTTTCTTTTCGGCTTCTCCCGTTAGGGGTCGCCACAGCGGATCCTCCGCACGTTTGATTTGGCACATGTTTTACGCTGGATGCCCTTCCTAACGCAACCCTCCCCAATTTATCCGGGCTTGGGACCGGCACTAAGAGTGGCTGGGGATGGTTCCCTGACCGGGAATCGAACCCGGGTCGCAGCGGTGGGAGCGCTGCATCTTAACCACTAGACCACCAGGGGACCTTTTTTCAGCAACACGATTGATTTACACAATTTATTAAAACTAATCATGTGGCACTGGCTGACCTGCTTGTGGCGCATCATACAAGATAATTTGCATACAAAAATAAATGATTTTGTGCAATATTTTGCAAACTACTCTTAAATTGCAATCATGCTTCTGCAGTTTTTAAAGAGACTGTTTGTAGCCTGTCAGGAGTGCATGTGAGCTGACAAGAACAGCCCCAGTCTTGCTTTTGAATGTAATTATGGCATTAAAATTAGTATGAAAAAAATAGAAATTTAGACAAAACATACACCTTTTTGAGTAAATGATGAGAACTCTGGTCACTGATCTAAATATTTGATCATGGACATGAACTACTATGCAGCCCAGTTCGAGCTCCAATTAATGATCCACAGAGTACACAGAGAAATGAGACAACATTTCTCCAGAACCCTGGTGCTACATAAAACAAAACAGAGCTACATCACACAACATAGAGCTACATATAGGACACAGAGCTAGGACTAAAGTAAGTTGTCCTTGTCACGTAAAGTGCATCGTGTGCAACCTAGTGCAAACAGTGCAGACAAAAGGCAGTGCAAACAGACAACACAAGACAGTGTAGGAGATACACAAAATAGTGCAGGTTGGTACACATACTGTATAATCCACAAAACACAACCACAGAAATGTTGTGCATATCTGTAACAGCAGCAATCAAGAGGTGTGGCTAAAACATTTATAATATAGATATAATATAACATGGGTGGTGCTGTAGACATGGATGTGTATGAAATCAAATGAGTATTGAGTATGTGGTTGTGTGCATGTGTGTGTGTGAGTTTGGTGCAGTTCAGATCTGTGTGGACCAACCTGAACCAGGTTGAGGAGCCTAATGGACCAACCTGAACCATCTGTGTCCAGGTTTTCCATTTGCTCTGAATGTGGCTTGACTTACTGCTTATTGGTTTTGACAGACTTTAGTAGACAGTCTATAGAAAGCAGGACATGTAAAATCTCTGAGCACACAAATAGTGTAGGAGTACACATCCCAGCCGAGAGAACGAATGGTAAATGAAAGAAAACCTAGGAGTCTAGCTGTAGTGCTATGTGATAATGCTGTTTAATGTACCCTCAACATTAAACAGCACATGGCACAGCAAGGGAAAACCACATTAGCAGTTCTTTGTCACAAGCCCAACAATCGGTACACAGCAGGGGAAAGTGGAGCAATCTCTCAGCCAATAATGCAGATGGAGTTTCCGACTGAGAGGTGAAGAACCATCTAGATGGTAGGAGATGTGAATGCTGACAGAAGAATGAGCAGTGAGTGCTGTTACTGAGCAACAACACTGCAGTTAGGAGCTGAGAAGCACAGTAAATGAAGTTAAAAAAGACTAGCAATGCCAATGCAGGAAATTACCTGGATGCTAGCTTTTGAGGATTTTCCAGAAACAGTGCTATAATGTAAGTAAAATGGAATCAACCCAAAATGATTGGAGTTTATCAATGGTAGGATGGGAAACCAGTAGCTCAGACCACAGTCTCAAGCTGTTACACAGAGGGCTCCATATGGTGTAGACATGGTCCGGCATGTGTACAAGGTGAAAAAGAAGTGATCCAAGAAGTGATCCAGGTGCTTTATAAACTGCATTTCAAATGAAGATAATAAGGCAGATCAGTAGATGAGAACATTAAACCCAGCTATTAGGGTTGCACAAGCCAGTGCACTCTTAGTTCCGGTCCTAAGCCCAGATAAATGGGGAGGGTTGCATTAGAAAGGGCATCCAGCGTAAAACATGTGCCAAATCAAATATGCAGATCAGGTACAGGACAGGGGGTATGGAGAAGGATGATCTGCTGTGGCGACCCCTAATGGGAGAACCCGAAAGTAGAAGAAGAAGAAGTAGATGATCACATCAAACTGTGTGTAATACTGGACTGTATCTCTATTTAAACTGATTTGCTAAAAAAAATGTTGTTAGTTTCATTTGTCTTTGCCAAGAATATGAACACAAGGGAAGTTTACACAGACAATTTGTTGTAGAAAACTTGTAGTCTCAACTTGACTAAAGGAACAGTATTAGAGCAGGGATGTGCACATGTTTTAAAAGCCTGTAACCATAAAATTTTTGACAAACTATCACACAATATGCTTAAACAATACACACTTTGTAACTGTGCAGATAGGAGCTTTCCTGTATGTTTCCTCACTTCATTGCTCCCATAACAACAACTAGCAATGCAAGCAGAGATGTCATTATTTGTATGTTTGCTATTAAGGTGAGAAAGAAGAAGAGAAATCTTTCATTCTTACACTATGAAGGTTCAAGACAAAATGATCATCAAGTCTCCTCTTGGTTTCTGCGATGTATGGCTGATTGCATCTCTTGCAGAAGAGACAATAAACATTTCCTGCAGTGATGCATGAGAAGTGACAAATGGCAAAAATGGATGCTTTAGGGTTGATCATTTAGTTTCTTCCTGACAAGCATGTTGTTGATGTTTTTGTTCGCACTGAAAGAGATTAATAGAGGTTCCTTGAGAAGACAGCCATCTCTTGATCATCCTGCAGGACTTTAAAGTATACAAGTTTAATTTCATCCACTGTTTCATTAAAGAGATTAGTCTGCCTTAGCTGTGAACTGTGTAGAAGTCAGTGAAACCATTCTCTTAACAGTGGTAATAGAGGCTCCTGTTGTGATGCTTGAGGAGTAATGAGTGACAAAACGGCCCTTTTATATGCCCTGTAATTTTTAAAGGCTTTGTTAATACAGTGAAAAATAATAACTAGGTATATGTTTTACAAATTAATAAAACTGTTTAATAAATCTAATAATCATAACATACACAATTTTATAACCCATGATATAATCTTTTAATGATCAATGATTATCATTTATTAAATTAATATTGTTTTGCTGCATCCTTGCTAAGTAATGCACAGCATGTAAGATGGCAGTTCTTTAAATACTTCTTCCCATCAAACTTTTCCTATTTGTAATTCTGTAAGAATTTTGAAAGCAAGTAGCTTAAATGATTATGAAAGTCATGAAACAATCCTTGTAGTCATATGCACAATGAGCTGTTGTCAATCACACTAGCTATTGTTTTAAAAGTAAAACTAATATCGGATACAATACTTTTTAAAATATAATTCAGAAACAATGAACTGAAGTAAGTGACAAGTGAACTAAAGAAACGTGGCAAAACTGTTAAATGAACATTTTATTTCAATCTAATTTTTGGTTTAAAAAAAAAAGATGAATGTGTTTTGTAACAGGGATTTCACATCTGCACTGTTATATAGCATCCAGAGTGTAAAGACTGTATTGGAGATGTGAAGGATCTCAGGGAAACCTTTGAAAGTTTGTGCACTTAGAACCTGAGTGATATTTTCTAGTGTCTTAAAAAACCAGAAAGTTCCACAATTCTGGAAATCTACCTTATTATCTGTAGCAATATATAAATTCTCTTGAAAACTAAATTATTTTTGAACAGTTGCAATAATGACACCTCTGGCAAGCATAGTAGGCAAGCATATGATGCAAGGTGCTGGATTATAGCTATCTGTAAAGAGCTGGAACTCATGCAAGGCTTTTATCTATTGAGTTGTATAGATTTTCTATATACATATGTTTTATATGATTCAGTCTCATATTTTTGGCTGCTGGTTTTTGTTTGTCATCTTTTTATTTATTTTAATATGACTAGAGCAACACTTTAGCATATATATATTTATAAAATATTTATTGTAAAATAAAATCGTAAATTGTTAATTTGTTAAAATGCTGCATCTATAAAATGTTACACGGTTCTTTTTGGACCCATATATAAAGTTCTAAATTGTGTTAAAAACCTTTAAATCCTACATTTGGTTAATCACATTACAGTATGCTGCTCTGCCACTAGAGGGGGCAGTTGCCATGGTGTGCGTCAATAGATTTAAATGAATGCACGTGTGCATGTTTGAACAGTTTTCAGAGTGCGATTTAGGAAAAGAAGCCTATTATATCAGCATTTATGCACTTAAAGTTATTTTTAGAATTTATTCCTTCATACATTTCAACTGTCAGCAAGTGTCAGTGGAGCACAGGAACACACAGAGAAAAGATTAATTATCATACTTAAACAGTCATTAAAAGATTACTCACAAGAAACAGCTGTTCCCTGAACATGTTAAATATTCTTGTATGATTCTCCTGGTAACCAGGGTGGGGTGGGGTGGGGTAAGAGAGAGAGAGAGAGAGAGAGAGAGAGAGAGAGAGAGAGAGAGAGTCTATTAAACTAGTACATTAAAAAAAGATTATGTAAAGTTATAAAGTATAAAAATATAAGGGCTATATATAACAGTTTATTTAAACATATAATAAATGAATAATAAATATTTATTATAATATGTATAATATAATTACACACACACACACACACACACACACACTCACACACACACACACACACACACACACACTATATATATATATATATATATATATATATATATATATATATATATATATATATATATAAAATTTTTCTCATCAGTAACATTCAGTTCCGATTCGTATAATTATTAGTTAATTATATTAATAAGTGGATAAATAAACATATTTTAATATATGTACTAAAACAATTAAATAAAATATCTATATATCAATATTGGTCTGCCTTTTCAGTGTCACATATCATTATTATCAAACTTCAAAGCTTGTGTGGACACATTTATCCATTAGGCCAAAAATCTAAATTGACTTACTTTAATGAGTCTCTCTCTCACACACACACACACACACACACACACACACACACACACACACACACACACACACACACACACAACACACACACAACACACACAAGACACAAACATAGGGCCACCAATGAAGAAATACACACACACATTTTACATACACACCATGTATGTGATGAAATACTTCATCAAAATATAACTCATTATAATGCTATGATGATTATTTATTTAAGAACTTCACAATTCATTGGCTTAACCAGTCCTTCCCTTTCACTTCTTTGCTTTTTCTTTATTAGGTGCCAGAACTATATGCCATCTTAGCAAGCATTTATGAACATGGGGAGGTGGTAGCTTATTGGTTAAGGCATTGGATTTTGGATTGGAAGGTCACAAGTTCAAATCCCAACACCACTGCTGGGCCCTTGAGCAAGGCTCAACCCTTTCCTGCGAAGTTGTAAATCGCTCTGGATAAGAGCATCTGTCAATTGCTATAAATGTAAATGTAAAGAAATGAAAGTAATAGCCAGAGAACCAATATAAGGGTTTTTAATGTAGAACTCAGTGGTAGCTCACCAGTTCTCATCAGCACTGTGCTCATCAGTTCTCATCAGCACTGTGCTTGAGCACTACTGGCCTTTAACCTGCTCTGCTCTAGGAGTGCTTTATCATGGCTGTCTATTTGCTCTGATCTTAACTTTATAAAAAGAAGAGATATGCTGTATATGCTGCTGTAGTTTCCACAAAATTGGAATAATTTGAAGTCATTTGATAACTTGCAAAAAATTAACATGTCTAGATTATTTGCTTCCATATTTCGATCAATTTTATATTTTTGCATGCACTTGTCTTTTGGCCTTTTGGAAGAAAAAACAATGTCATTTCTATATTTTCAGGGAGATTTATAAATCACATGGGAGAAAACAGATCATCAATCTTTTTTCAGTTCTGAAGTGGTCAAATATGCCTCTGTCAGGCATGGCCAACCACTGCTGCTTGTGTATGTGTGTGTTTGTGTGTGTGTGTGTTTTTCTGTGTGTGTAAACCTACACTGACCAAGCCCTCACACTAAACTTTTTATTATGCAATTTGTTTATTTTTGATATTGCTTTAAACCATTTGGCTGAAAAAAGTAAAGGCTAACATTCCACATGCTAAAATGTATATGGATCTTTTCCAGAGATTGTTTTACAGAACAGCAATCTAAAAACAAATGTTTTAAGAGATCTGGAGATCAAATTAGTTATTAACAGCAAGACACACAATCTGTAAAGTGTTTATGTTTTTTACCCACTCAGTTTACATTGTAGCAGTAGTGGACTGTCAGGGCCAGCAAGGCCTTCTCTGCTAGCATACATTATTCTCAATAGTCTATTCTCTTCATTTCATATAGTTTTTTCCACTTGTGCTGCTTCCTGTAGTGTAAGTTTAGGTTAGAGTTTCTATCCAATCATATTTCAACCATTTCATCATGTGGTACAGGTGTCTGTAGCGTAAAAAGTACATGTTGCTTAAAGGCTGGTTCTTTATCATCTTTATCAATCATCTAGCAGGTGTACAATAAAGTCAGAATTTTCATGTCCTTTGATTGGATGGTCAGAGAGAACACTAGTCAGAGCTCGCAAACCTCGTCTGTAGCAAACTGCCAAACTCAAATATCTTTATCTGAATTTAATAGCGTTTTTTTTTTTTTTTTTTTTTTATCCAAATTGGCTGACCGAGGAGAAGGAGAATTTCTTTGGTCGCAGATACACTTACAAGGCCATTTTTAAGAGATAGTTTTCAAGAAAAGCTGGACATCTTGAGAGAAGGTCAGCCAAAACAATTCAAAACATTAAAAACTATTTATGCTGTTGCTTTTTCCTTCCTGTAGAATTTGCAAAAGAAAAGCACATATTTTGCCCTAATTTTAAATCCACAGGAAAATTGCACAAAAAAATGGGGGTCAATTTATGAGGTTAATATTAAAGCTTCTGCTAGAGATGATGTATGTAGGTGGTGCAGCTTTGGCTGCAGTGAAAGGAGACTTTTCACTGAATTGTGTTCATTGGGATTCTTTCTTTAGTGACATTCATTCTTACTATGTGAGATACCTTTCTGTAATGCAGCACTCTGTTATGCTGCATTTTTGTATAGTACTGATGGTTTCTAAAGCTGTGGCATTATAAATGAGGTATTGATAGGTGGATTGATTCAGGTAGGACATCACTGAAGGCCAAAGTGTAAAGTGCACTTGTGCATTGTGCTGAATAGTACTCAGGTCTGTTTAAAGCACATTATTTCCTGAGAGAGTACAAAAACAGTTTTGGATTATCCATAATCTTATTTGTGTCTGCTAATCTCATTTCTAATTGTGTTCTAAAATGGAATTTAAGCTTAGTCAACTGTAAAATTGGCAAGTTAAAAAAAAAAAAAGTCAAATGTAAGAAAAACTCTTAAATCATGCCAGAGCTTCAGAATTTGGATCACACTAGCTTCAATAATGGAAATGCTTTATATACTCTTCATGTATTATTAAAACCCTGCTGAGTAGACTTACTAAATGTGCTAGAAATGACAGTGCTGTCATGAATCTTTGACAGTTGAGGCACTTTTACTGTCACTCAGTCTGTACAAGAGCCTACATTTCTGTAACTCACTCACATAAACACTCCTCCACCTACAGCCTACATCCATCCTGTTATAAATGTTAACCAGCCAGTGACCTTGCCACTTTCTTTCTCTAAAAAGATTTATACAAATGTAAGCAATTTCTGTCTTAAAATTGTCTGGAATGTCCCAAAAGGCTTAAGTCTATTGCAACTGTACCTTCTCTGTAGAGAGAAGAAGTGAGGCATACTTTGTCCCTGTGGACTAAGCCCTGTGTGTAAATGTGTGTATGCATCTATGTAGGCAGTTAACTGTAATGGTAAGGGCATCAAAACTGAAATGAAAGCTGCTAGCTTGGTTCAGCAACTCCTTAAATTAAACATGTCTGCTTGTTATGGCTAGACGATGCTGCCATTTTAATGAAAAGGCACATAAGCTGTCAAGACAGAATAAATAAAATGCATATATGTTTTTCAGAACGAGTAATCTGGGTTGGTTGTATATTCCCTAGCAATCTTCTGAGCTATCTCACACTGTACACATTTGCCAACCTCTTTCAAAGTAGTGTTACCATGAAGGCTTTGAAGCTAAGTCATCTGATAAAATGATGGATCTGTAGAATTTACTTATTAAGCCTGTTCCCTAATCATATCTTTCTGTGCCACTTAGAAACATTGCATTATCAAGAACAAGAAAGCATAGAAAAACATCAAAAGGAAGTGTAAAGGAAACTGGGTAGAACAGATCACTTACATAAAAGTCAATGATAATGGTGTTCATCTTGCTGTCTGCAGAATATGACTAAAATTCCACAGCCATCACTGCTAAAATATTCATGCGCTCCCATTCCAATGCTTCAGTAAATAATGTGTACTCAAATTGGTTGGATTGAGTGAGGAATCATTTTAGTGTTAGGGTGAAATGAAAGAACATAATGAGCTGACATGGTTTCCTTGGCTAATGGCACTTCTAAAGTGACACACTCAAGGAGAATCCATGTGAAATATGTGACTGGCTATCAAACCACTAGCTCTTTGAATTAATGTATTGTTTTACTTTTTTTACACAGTCAGCTGGTGTATAATACAGTGTATTCAAAAGGGGGTTACATTACATAAAATCAAAAATTTGAATTTGCTTGATTGCAACAGGGTGATAATCAAAACTTGACACTGTGATTTTGTTAGCATTTCTGTGAATTATTTAGACTCCTAATAGCATATAGAGGTTGTAGCACAGTAAGGTGCTGATTGGCAGGTTGGGGTTCTAGCCCTGGTATTGCCAAGCTGTTGCATTTGGGGTCCTTAACCTCTGTGCCCAAGGGATGCTAAATCATGGCTGACCCCAGCTTGCTAACAATCCGGGGATATGTGAAGAAAGAATTTAACCTGTAAAAGTACATACGGTATGACTAGTATAAAACACCTTTCTTTCCTAGTTTTATAACCACAATGACTGTATAAGACTGTAGAAAGAACATTACTTATCATCTTACATTCCAGTGCTTATATTAGTTCTCACTCTCCAATGTTCTGTATTGTTTAAAGATTTATAATCGCACTCTTGATGTCACCCAAATGAGGATGGGTTCCCCTTTTGAGTCTGGTTCCTCTCAAGGTTTCTTCCTCATGACATCTAAGGGAGTTTTTACTTGCCACAGTCTCCATGGCTTGCTTTCTAATCAGGGATAAATGCACACCATTCACCTTAACTGTTGATTTCTGTAAAGCTGCTTTGAGACAATGTCTGTTGTGAAAAGCGCTATAGAAATAAACTTGACTTGACTTGACTTGACTTGACTTGACTTGACTTGACTTGACTTGACTTGACTTGACTTTCTTTAAAAGCACCTGGATTCGGTATATTTCAAAAACTGTACAAATTAACCATAAACCAGATAAAAGTATTTTGGAAAGAGGAATCCCTTTTCCCCTTTTTTCTTAAAATTTTTTTTTTAATAGTTCAGACGAGTGAAATACTTGGCCAATACCATAGTTAGTAGATTGTCAGTGCAGGTCTTAGTCTATCCACTTTTATCTCTACAATCTGCTCTAACCCAGCAGTTACATCAGACATCTGCTAAAGTGCATCTTTAATATACTTCTCCATAGCTTAGTTTTTAAGGCAGACAGTAAATATGTGCAGATTCTTATGGTCATGCCTCACTGGTGCACTTATACGGTGCGGGGCCAGCGAGACGATTTCTGTTTCTTTCCAGCAAATCTGATGATTGTGGATGTGCATTTAATAAAAGCCAGGATTTTTTTTTTGGTGCTTGGTACTGATCTTGACCAGAAACCATGTTTGCACACACCATTTCTGTTTTCAACTATCTTCTACTTCTTCTTCTTTTGGCTACTCCCATTAGGGGAGATCAACCGTCTCCGTACCACTCTGTCCTCTACACCTGCCTCTTTTAACCCAACTACCTGCATGTCTTCCTTCACCACATCCATAAACCGCCTCATTGGTCTTCTTCCTTTCCTCCTTCCTGGTGGCTCCATCTCAGCATTCTTCTACCGATATACCCCATGTCCCTCCTCTGAACATGTCCAAACCATCTCAATCTCGGCTCCTTGACCTTGTCTCCAAAACGTCCTACATGTGCTGTCCCTCTAATAAACTCATTTCTAATCTGTACATCCTCGTCACTCCCAACGAAAACCTCAACATCTTCAGCTCTGCTACCTCCAGCTCCACCTCCTGTCTTTTCCTCAGTGCCACTATCTCTAAACCATACAACATCAATACAACATCACAGGTCTCACCAAAGTCCTATAAACTTTCCCTTTCACTCTCGCAGATACCCTTCTATCACAGATCACTCATGCCACTCTTCTCCACCCACTCCACCCTCCCTGCACACTTTTCTTTACTTCTCTAACACACTCTTGATTTGCACTGTTGACCCAAGGTACCTGAACTATTTCACCTTCTCCACCTCGTTTCCACTCCACTGCCCTCCCTCTCATTCACATACATGTACTCTGTCTTACTCCTACTGACTTTCATTCCTGTTCTCTCCAGCGCATACCTCCACCTCTCTAGGCTCTTCTCAACCTGCTCCCTACTCTCACCACAAATAACAATATCATCCGCAAACATCATAATCAATGGAGACTCCTGTCTGACCTAGTCCGTCAACCTGTACATCGCCACTGCAAACAGGAAAGGATTCAGAGCCGATCCTTAAAGCAGTCCAACCTCCACCTTGAACCAGTCTGTCATTCCCACTGCACACTTCACTGCTGTCACACTGTCCTAACATGTCCTGCACCACCCTCACATACTTTTCTGACACACCTGACTTCCTCATACAATACCACAACTTCTCTTTGGGCACCCTGTTGTATGCTTTCAATAAATCCACAAACACACAATGCAACTCCTTCTGACCTTCTCTATACTTCTTCATCAACATTCTCAAAGCAAATACTGCGTCTGTGGTGCTCTTCCTTGGCATAAAACCATACTGTTGCTCACAGATGGTCACCACTTCTCTCAGCCTGGCTTCCACTGCTCTTTCCCATAACTTCAGGGTGTGACTAATCAACTTTATTCCCTTGTAGTTACTGCAGGTCTACACATCTCCCTTGTTCTTAAAGATTGGTACCAGCTCACTCCTTTTCCATTCCTCAGGCTTCCTCTTACCTTCCAAAATCCTGTTAAACAATCTTGTTAAAAACTCTACTGCCATCTCACCTAAACATCTCCATGCTTTCTACTGGTATGTCATCTGGTCCAAACGACTTTCCACTCTTTATCCTCTTAATTGCTGCTCCCACTTTCTCCTTACTAATCCTATCCACTTCTTGCTTCAACAACTCCACACCATTTAACCTTCTCTCTCTCTCATTTTCCTCATTCATCAGCTGCTCAAAATACACCCTCCATCTTCTCAACACACTGTCCTCACACACTCTCCTCACTTCTCAACACACTCTCCTCACTCACCTTATAACATTTCCATCTCCATCCTTTACTGCTCTAACTTGCAGCACATCCTTCCCAGCTCGGTCCCTCTGCCTGGCCAATAGGTACAAATCCTTTTCTCCTTCCTTAGTGTTCACCTTCTCATACAGCTCCTTATTTGCCTTTTCCTTGGCTTTCGCCACACCCCCTTTTTACGTGCTGCCCCATCTCCTTGTACTCCTGCCTACTTTTCTCATCACTCTGTCGATCCCAATTCTGTTTTGCCAACCTCTTTCTCCTTATGCTCTCCTGCACTTCCTCATTCCACCACCATGTCTCTTTGTCTTCCTTTCTATTTCGAGATGTTACACCAAGTACCTTTCTAGCTGTCTCCTTTATAATCTGCAGTAGTTGCCCAATCATCCAGCACCTCTTCACCACCACCGAGCCCTTGTCTGACCTCCTCCCTGAATCTCACACTATAGTCTTCTGCCTTTACTTTCAATCATCTTATTCTTCTTTCAGTCTTCACTCTCCTTTTCTTCTTCACCACAAAAACCATCCTACAGACCACCATCCGATGCTGTTTATCTATACTGTCCCCTGCCAACACCTTACAGTCTCCAATCGCCTTCAGGTTGCATCTCCTACATAGAACAAAGTCCACCTGTGTGCACCTTTCTCCACTCCTAAACGTCACCCTATGATCCTCATTTTTATTAAAATAATTGTTCACCACTGACATTTCCATTATTTTAGCATAATCCACCATCTGCCCTTTCAAATTCCTCTCCTTAAAGCCATACCTACCTATCACCTCCTCATCACCTCTGTTCTCCTCACCTACATGCCCATTAAAATCCGCCCCAATTACCAATCTTTCATTCCTAAGTACACCTTCTACCACTTTATCTAACTCAGTCCAGAATTTTTCCTTTTCCTCTATCTCACAACCCACTTGTGGAGCATAAACACAGATGGCATTTATCATTGCCCCTTTAACTTCCAGCTTCACGATCATCACCCTATCAGAAACTCTCTTCACCTCCACTACACACTTATTCAGAATCTCAGAATAACCCCTACACCATTTCTCTTTTCATCCACACCATGATAGAACAGTTTAAACCCACCTCCAATGTTCCTGGCCTTACTTCCATTCCACTTGGTCTCCTGAACACACAAAATATCTACCTTTCTCATCTCCATTATATCAGCTACCTCTCTCCCTTTACCAGTCATAGTACCAACATTTAAAGTGCCAACCTGAACCTCCACTCCCCTCCACTTCTCCTTTCCCTGCTGTCTCTGTAGATGTCTTCTCCCTCTCCTTCTTCTTCTTTGGCTACCAGTAGCCCAATTCCCACCAGTATCCTGTTGGCTTACAATACCTGTGGTGGTCTTGGTAACCCGGCCCTCGACCGATCCGGTATGATTTCTGTTTTCAACTATAACTTAATTAAAACAAAAAAGTTTTTTTTTTGTTCCCACTTGGAGCTGTCAGTGCTAACCTACAGTAGATTAAGAATGAGTTTCAGATGGAAAAAACTTGAGGCTCTCTGTGCCCATTAGTGCCAATAATGGCACCTTGGTTCAAATTTGCTCATGTTCATAACACAACGCATGTTGTCTGAGATATAATTTTAAGAAAAGACAAGATACCTGGGTGGTAAGCAGTTATCATTTTGGAAAAGTCTCTGATTTAACTCTTTGTTGCTCTTTTTATTTGACTAATCTCTAAGCTACTGCCTAGTTTATTTAGATTCAGCAGAGAGGAGCTATATCGCAAACACTATTTGTTTTAATTGAGTTCCTCTTACAAATGAATATACCCCAACAGGCCTCAAATCATGAGTCTTATAGTTATTTCACAATGATCTAAAATGTAATATAATTGATGCCTGCAAAGCTGTAGAAGGCCAAAAAATATGAAAACAATTTCCACTATGTGAAGAAATGACAGTTAACAGGAACTGTAGAAAAAAAGGCAAGATCTGGAAATACTTATAATAGCTTGTCAGGCAAGCAATGTAAAACCTACAGAAAGATTTATCTGAGCACAAATCTGACACAGTCACTCAAGAAACTGAAGCAGAAAGGGCTTCTGGGTTCTGAAACCAGTAAAGGATGCAGACAATTACTCAATATACCCTATGAAATGATTCAAGAAATGCAAGAAGAAGCTAGGTTAAAAATTCATTAAAAACTAAATATATCAGTTATCTATGGGAAGATGGGAGCTTAGGTTATTAGGCATTGAGCTTTGCAGCCGAGGGTCATGAGTACAAATTCCAGCCACATCAAGCTGCCGTTCCTGGGCCCATTAACAAGGCCTTCAACTCAATAGCTGCTCAGTTGTGTGAGTATGACTGTAACAGACCAAGTGGGAATATACCGGCCATGCCAACATAGGGCACAATTGCTTCTGAAAATTTCTGCTCACCTCTAGCATGTCCTGGTTTAAGTATATTTAGCCGGTGCTAATGCAAACTGAATTCACAAAGTATTGCGCCAACTTGTTTCACTTTTTCCAAGCCGTTTTTATGTTCATGTCTTTGAATCTCCTGTTTCTGAACATTGACCTTCGTATTCTGGCCTGTGTATTTATCGGACTTAGTTTGCTTCAAACCTCTTGCCTGACGTTTCTCTGTATATTCTGCCTCAGTTTAATAAACGCATATGGATTCCAACTTGGATGCTTCCACGGAAATCCAGTGAATATTTAACAGTTGAAATCCAGTAAATATTAAAAAGTCTTTCATTACTTACCAAGGAGAAATATTAGCGGCCAACCTAGAACAGTGAAAGATGCACCAGGCTGCTAATATTCACCTCGCTAACAAAAATGGCATTACAGGATAATGCCGATCACTGTCACATGTTTTTACCGACTTCGTTTGCTTACTTTTCTGAGCTTCTTTGCTTCTAAGCTTCTTTGCTACACCCACCGAAAGCAATTCCTGAGCAACCAATGTTCCTGAGCCTATACAGCTGGGCAGGGCATGGGTCTCCATGAAGAAGTGACATCATAGACAGTGCCTTCAATGATGCTTCTATTGTGGAGAGGCAGGCCACCAAGGTCCAGTCAAGTTCCGTTCACGGTCGATCAAGGTGAGCCTTAACCTATGTTTCTGTAGTCTCCTAGTACCCATTCATGTAAGCAGTTCTGCTGGTAATCATGTGTTCCCTTTCAAAAACTCAAACTTTGGGAACGCCCTGCTCTCGAGAGACGATTGTCCGTGCTGTAGCCGTATGGCTATACGCACTCTCCGCTCCAGGAGATCTCTCTTCGAAGAGAGTTCCTGGCAGCTCAGGTCCCGAGGCTCGCAGGCCGAACTAGCAGAAGGCATGGAGACGGATGAGTCCTCTCCAACCTCCTCTGTTGGGCTGAGCTCCCATTCCTTGAGGAAAGCATTCGCTCCAGCGGTGTCTTCTCCCAGCGTGTGCAACGTGGAACTTTGGGTATCTTCCTCTGAGGAGGGAGAAATCTTGGAAGCTAGCGAGCTCACGGACTCCTCACAGTCTGTGCTGTTTGAGGAGCTCCTGAAGGTAACCGATAGGGCCACCAAGGAAATGGCGCGGGCCGTAGGTCGGTCAATGTCAGCCTTAGTAACCACAGAAAGGCATCTGTGGTTTACCCTGTCTGAGATTCCCGACAGGGACAGGGCTTTCAGAAAAGATCCTGAGGGAAAGATCCTGGACCCCGACAAGAGGCGACGCTCTAGGCCCAATTCGTAAGAAAACAAACGGGTGGTGGTGAAGCAGCCCTGACAATCAGAGCGCCCTACATCTACAAGGGTAGTCTGTACCTTGCGCAGTGCCCGTACCTCCTTGCCACCAACAGGTGCCTTGGAGCCCAGCCTCCCTCTGGCAGGTGCTTCCCCCCATCTCAGCCCGAAAGATCGCTGTGGATGGCGGGAGCCCGCCGCCTCTCCAGAGGCTCCAACGTCTGCGGTGGGACACAAGCAGGCTATGGTACTGGAACATAGCATCGAGATGTCGATCTCACCTGCATGCAGTAGCTGGGGTTAAGACTGAACACAGACTAAAGAGAACCTTCTTTTTAAGTGTGGTTTGGGACTTGACCATGTTGCGGGCAGAATTGTCTCCTACGCAGCCATTTTTACAGCAGTTGGGAGATTAAGAGAAGGCTAACCACTCACTGTGAAGCAGTTTCAGAGGCTGCTGGGTCCTATGGTGGCAGCGTTCAACATGATTCCACTTGGCCTCCTCCATATCAAATCAAATCAATTACAATTTTATTTGTCACATACACATACATACAGGGTATGACATGCAGTGAAATGCTTTTTACGATGGTCCGGCATGAGGGAATAGGATGGGGAGAAAAATAAAATAAAAACACAGAAAAGGAAGGTAGATAAAAAAGTATACAAATATATAAAATATGAGAATATATAAAGATATATATGAGAAAAAAAGATGTATATACAAAATATGCTTACAGTAAAACAGTAAACAATTTAAAGTGGTTTATGTGATTGACCTTCAAGTGTCTGTGTGCGGTATGGTGTGGTATAAAATATAAAGTGCACTGTGCTGTGCGAGTCCAGAGTTTAAAATGTCGTAGTGCGCAAAGAAAAATATGTGCAGAGAAAAAGGGTTGGTTTTTAGATCCTGGGTGTTTCCTCAATCTTTCTGTGTTTGCTTTCAGAGAGCGGAAGCGTTTCCCTAAACGCAACAAAGAAAAGAGTCCATTGTTGGGATGGCTGAGGTCCTTCACAATCTTGCTGGCCCTGGTCCTGCACCGCGTGCTGTAGATGTCCTGCAGGTTAGGGAGCTCGGTGTGGATGGTACGTTCAGCTGACGCACCACCCTCTGGAGGGCTCGCCTGTCCTGCATGGTGCTGTTCCCAAACCAGGAAGTGATGCTACCCGTCAGAACGCTCCCAGAAGCTATTGTAAAAAGTCTTTAGCACCTGAGAGGGTAGTTTAAAGTCCCTTAAGCATCTCAGATGGTACAGACGCTGCCAGGCTTTTTTCACCAGGGTGTTGGTGTGACAGTCCTGTGTGATGTGAACACCTAGTTACCGGAAATTGTCCACTCTTGCCACTGGGGTCCCGTTAATGTTTAGCAGTTGGTATGACCGATCCTGCTTCATGCTGAAGTCCACTATCAACTCCTTAGTCTTGCTGAGGTTCGGGAGAAGGTTGTTCTCCTGGCACCATGTCTCCATGTTTTTAACCTCCTGAAGGTAGGCCGTCTCATCGTTGTTGGAGATCAGGCCAACCACAACAGTGTCGTCAGCAAACTTGATGATGGTTGTGGAGTTGGAAGTGGCCACACAGTCATATGTGTACAGTAAGTACAGCAGGGGGCTCAGAACACAACCATGGGGAGCTCCAGTGCTGAGGGTGAGGGTGGATAAGGTGTGTTTTCCCACCCGTATGGCATGTGGTCTGTCTGTCAGGAAGTTTTAGATCAATTGACACATCAGCAGGCTGAGTCCCAGGACCTCCAACTTAGAGGAGGGAATTATGGTGTTAAATGCTGAACTGTAGTCCACAAACAGCATCTTTGTATAATTCCCATTTCTGTGGTCCAGGTGGCTCATCCTAATGTGGAGGAGATGAGCAATGGCGTCCTCAGTAGACTGATTCTGACGGTACGCAAACTGTAATGGGTCCAGTGTGTCTGGTAGAGATGAAGTCTCTGACCAGTCTCTCAAAGCACTTCATCACTTCTGAGGTCAGGGCTACAGGGCAGTTGAGGCAGTTGAGCTGGGGTTTCTTCGGGACAGGAACAATGGTGGACTGTTTGAAACATAAGGGGACAACAGACTGTTCCAGAGAGAGGTTGAATACCTCAATGAACACCAGTGCTAGCTGGTCAGCGCATGCCCTCCTCACTTCATGCTCCGAGATGGTGAACGTGTTCACCTCTCTGGCTCTCTTGGCATGCACGCTGTTTGTGCCGCTAGCGCCGCTAGCATGGTTAGCTGCAGCCTCGAAACGAGCGAGAGAGATGTTTAGCTCATCTGCCACAGAAGACTCCACATTTACCATTCTCAAAGATGGTGTTCTGTAGTCTGTTATTGTACTTAATCCCTGCCACAGGCTCCTAGAGCCACCATGTTGAAACTGTGACTCTAGTTTCCTCCCTTAGCGGCGCTTTGCATCCTTCACCGCTCTGCGAACACTGTAAGATGCAGCCTTGTACTCATCCATGTCCCCGGTGGCAAGCCCCGTGTTGTAGGCAGCGGAGCGGGATCTCAGAGCGTCGTGGATTGTTTTATCCACCCACGGCTTATGGTTGGGAAACCTTCTGATGGTGTTTTTTTTGCACCGTATCATCTGCTAGTTTCCAGATGAATCCCACAACCACTTCCGTAAACATGTTGTGTGCCTGAACATGTCCCAGTCTGCCTCATCCAAAGCGTCCTGCAGAGCGGCCACCGATTCTTCAGTCCAGTGCACGACCTCCCTCTGAACTGGAGCTTCCTGTTTCAGCCTTTGTTTGTAAACAGGCATGAGGAAGATGGCGGCATGGTCCGATTTCCCAAACGGTGGACGTGATTCTGCCTTGTAGCTGTTCTTTAATGTTGTGTAACAGTGGTCCAGTGTCCTTTCGCCCCTGGTGGGGCACGTGATGTGCTGATAAAACTTCGATAGTGCGCGCTTGAGGTTGGCACTGCTGAAATCTCCTGCCACAATGAGCGCAACGTCCCGATGCTGTGTTTGGTGAAGCCTTATTGTCTCATGTAAATCCCATACTGCAGTGTCTATGTCCACTTGAGGTGAAATATAAATGGCACTGAATTCCCGAGGAAGATAAAAGGGCCAACATTTTGTGGTTAGTAGTTCCATTTTGGTGTGCAGGAGCGTGAAAGGGGAACGATGCTAGTGGTTGTTCCCCATCACACACACTCTCCACCTCCTCTTGACTTCCCTGACTCCAGTGTTCTGTCAATGCGGTAAAACGAGAAGAACTTGGCCGGCTGGATGGCGTGGTCCGGTACCGCTGGGTTCAGCCATGTCTCGGTGAAGCAAAGAAGGTTGCAGTCCCGAATGTCCCTCTGAAACTTGACCCTTGCCCTGAGGTCATTGAGCTTGTTCTCCAGTGAGTGACTGGACATTGGCTAACAGGATACAGGATACTAGGATTGTTTCCCTAGCGGACGCCAGTACGGGTTGCGTCCTTTGTTCTCCCTCAGGATCTCACTTGGCCAGCATGGGTCCAGGTTTAAAAATGGCGAAAGGTGAGTGGATTGTACACCAATTGATATAAGAGTGTCTCTGTCATATCTAATGGTGTCCATCTTGTGTAGATGGAACTGTAACTAAGTAAACAAAAATATAAAATAAACAAAGAAAGAGAAAACGTAGCCGGAGCAGTCGTGTCAGCAGCCAACCTCACCGGCGCCATCTTGAGGAATTTAATTTGATTTGATTTGATTTGATTTGATTTGATTTGAGAAAAAAGTTCAACTTTCTGAAAGGTGTGCGTCCCATTACGTCTGGCGTTAAAGTAACACCGCATTTCAGAAAAAGAACATCATAACAGTAAAATATGGTGGTGGTAATCTGATGGCCTGTGGCTGTTTTGCTGCTTCAGGAGCTGGAAAATTTGCTGTGATTAATGGAACCATGAATTCTGGTGTTTACCAAAAACTCCTGAAGGAGAATGTCCGGCTCTCTGTTCGTGACCTCAAGTTGAAGCGAACTCAGTTTCCGCAGCAGGACAATAATCCAAAACACACCAGCAAGTCCACCTCTGAATGGCTGGAGAAAAACAAAATTAAGACCTTGGAGTGGCCTAGTCAAAGTCCTGACCTGAATCCTATTGAGATGCTGTGGCACGACCTTTAAAAGGCAGTTCATGCTCAAACCCTCCAATGATGCTGAATTTCAACAATTCTGCATAGATGAGTGGACCAAGATTCCTCCACAGCGCTGTAACAGACTCATTGCAAGTTATTACAAATGCTTGATTGCAGTTGTTGCTGCTAGTAGTTTTGGCCACGTAGTTTTGGATTTTGTTTCCCCTCAATAATAAAAACCTTCATTTAAAAACTGCATGTTGTGACGATGGTTCTGCTAAAAATCATGCCACCCCCAGTCTATGAATGGTTTCACCCACGGACACCTGGACACCCACGTGTTAGTTTCAGATTTTCATAAGCCTGAACTACCTGTTACAGTCCCAAATCATAGTTAGCTTGCTCTTGAATTCTGACTGAAATCATTCCGATTAGCATGGTAACCCTGCTATGGGAAGTTCTATACCCATTTTAATAGCATTTACAAAGCATCCTGTGGACGAATGTTTTCAGGAGTAACAACCAGCTCGATCAACAGCTACTATTGCTGCTAAAATGGAATGCGCAGCTGTGAGATATGGATGCTAATGGTGTTGCGTGCGCAAGCTGACTCACGCTTCACCTCACTCATAAGATCCCACCGCAACACAGTTTGACATTTTGCACTACAGATTTGGTTTCCTTCCCTATACATCATTTATATAAGGAGTGGGAGTTATAAAAACTATACATCAGATACACGTATCTAGTTAATCAGCAGTGAAAGCCCGCTGGGCTAGCTGCATCACACTGGCTAGAATGGCCAGCTACGTGTTGTGTTGTGTTGTGTTGTGGTATAGTATTGTATGGTATGGTATGGTATGGTATACTATTATATGGTATGGTGCATGAGGCTGATATAACTACACAGAAATATGGAACATTCCAGCTGGCAGCGGTAAAGTCGTGAAAATAAATATTTGCTATCCCAATTAACATTCATGCATGCAACTACATAAACAGAGCCCAAGACTGCAAAATACATCTGCGACACCATTACTTAATCACATCTGCACAGCTACTGAAAGACAATGGAAAAAAAATCTCACCTTCTTCTTCAATTGATCAGATTATAGGCGTGTGAGGGGCAACATGTATAGCATTAAAATAACAACCCCAATATCAGGGACTTAAAATAAAAGAAAATAAACAGAATAACATAGCCCCAAAGAAAAGTCATCAACACTACAGCTATATGGCGCTTTTTTTCGGTTTCTGTCGCCGGTGCGGCCCTGACTGTCAGACCGGAAGTGCTGCCAACGCTGTCAACAGGACGGGGCCATTTTCTGGAATCCGATTGGCCCTGGTAAGGTGGCGCGTGATAACCGATGCCGTCACGACATTGGGGTTACCTCTGTTCAACATGGGGTCACTTAAAGCCATAAAAGTATGCAAAAAGATTTCTGTCCAGACTTTCTCCAATAGTATTTACAGCTGCAACAAGTAAATAAGACATTATTTGCATTTTGTTCGTCATAACTACTTTTAGTTGTGCATCATTAAATATTAACCAGGAAGCACGTACATTTATTTTTCTTTACTAAATACATATAATAAAATCAGTTTATATTCAGCCTTCCTGTGGGCTCACCGCCTGCAGGAGGGACTGTAAGGGACGGTGCTGTGAGGATTGGGCAGCAGTCAAAGGCGGGGGCCTGCTTAGACTGCTGCCCCCGCGACCCGAATTACGGATAAGCGGGAGAAAATGAATGAATGAATGAATGAGTTTATATTTATAATTCCTCCACATGCAGAAGAAGACTTTAAACAGGCAATACTGTTGAATAGGGTACTCAATGGAAGTGTGACCAAGGGCGCCGCTGGTGTAGTGATATCATTCAAGATTCCCGTTCTTGCGACCCGGGTTCGATTCCCGGGCGGTGCACTGAGTATTTTGTTTTTGAGTGGGGTATATTTGTAAATCCTGGTCTATTTGTCCAGGGCCACTTACAATTCACCTCACTGTATGTCAATGCTGTGTACAGAGTTTTCCCACTGTGTTCATGTCTTCCAAACTTACAAAGCTCTTAGTAAGTGAACACAGTTACAACCTGATGCTGCCTTCCTTTAAATATTTTAATTAACTGAAGATGGGTTTGAACTGAAATATTGGATTGATTTTGCCCAGCAAGTTGATTTTGTCCAGCAAGTCCACCTCTGATATGAGACCCCTCCAGTGGTGGCTCAGAGACAGAGGGTTCTCCCAAAGGGGAAAGCCCACTCCGTACTATCAAGGTTTCGAGGCGACCTCTTCAAACCTTAGATATTTGGAGAGAACACACATTCCTGTCTCAAGGCCCCGGCCTGGGAGCACCTTGTCGGCGTGTAACGCTAACAACAGATGCATCCCTCACAAGGTGGGGAGCAGTCATGAGTTGTCGCTCCACCCAAGGTCGGTGGAACGAGCTACATCGTTCATGGCACAAAATCTGCCTGGAGATGATGGCTGTGTTTATTTCACTCAAACACTTCCTCCGAGACCCGAAAGATTAGTCCGTGTGGAAAACACATTGGTGGTCTCATACATCAACCTCCAGAGGGGTCTCCAATCTCGCCCCCTGAACAGGCTGGTGTGGCAGATCCTCCTATGGTCCCAGGGGAAACTCCTCTCACTGAGAGCAGTTTATATCCTGGGTTGGGTAAATTGGAGAGCAGACACCATTTTGAGGAAAGGGCCGAGGCCCGGGGAATGGCGGTATGGCAGATATGGCAAAAAAATTACAGAGCCTAGGTGGATCTGTTTGCGACTCAGGAGACCTCGCATTGTCCCCTCTGGTTCTCTATCTTTTACCAGGCCCCACTGGGGCTGGACGCCATGGTGCAGATGTGGCCGGGGCTACGTCTGTATGCCTTCCCTCCTATCGCGCTGCTCCTGGGAGTTCTGGAGAGAATCGGCAAGGAAGGAGTATGTCTCCTCCTGGTGGCACCTCGTTGGCCGGGCAGACCGTGGTTTATGGACCTACTGTCCATCCTCATGGGACCTCTTTGGGAAATGCCGGTTGGGTCAGTTCTGGAGTTCTTGCAGGAACAATTTGCCACAGGGTTGGCCCCGTCCACCCTGAAGGTTTACGTGTCCGTTATTGTGGCTTATTGTACCCCGCCTGTGGCTGAGGCATGGGATACGATCCAGAGTGCCTGTGCCAGATTTGGCGGTTGAGTTGGCGGCTCTATCTGAGCCCCCCTTTGAGCCTTTGGTCAAGGTGACCCTTAGGTACCTGTCGGTAAAGACCGCCTTTCTTTCGGTGATATCCTTCATTAAAAGGATCAGGGACCTACAGGCTCTGTATGTAACCCTAGTTCCCTGAGAGAACAAAAAGCTGCGTCAACAGGCCATACACCCTGCATCCTAGCAGCGCTTACCTTCTCTTTTTTTGAGAAGCTAATGTCACTACCATCGCTCAGCCATTTTGTAGCGTGCTGGTTTACGCGGCATCGCCCGCCTATGACGTCACGACTTGCCTATTGGCCAGATTTTACACATGATTCACGTGGACAATGCGGAGCGTTCCCAAAGCGTTTCGATGCAGCGACTCGTTCCCTCAGGGAACTAGGGTTACAAACCTAGCGATGTTCTCCACTCTTAAGGATCCATTGCCAAACTAATTCACTCCAAATCATTGAGGATCTGCGGATTCCAACTGCCATGTGCACCACACCTCTACGAATTACCACAGTAGACAATCGCCTCTCTGGAACAGATATATAACTCATCAGACTGTCCCTATAACACTCAAAGTGAGACTATTTCATGTGGAGAGACTCATCCTGTTCATCATCTCCTCCTCTATCAACCCATCATTTTAGGGTTCCCTACTGTTTGCAGACACACAACCCAGTGATATGGTGGCAACTGAAAGAACTTACCAAGTGGTCACTGAGATGCCAGCAACACTGCCTGGAAATCCAAAACTTACGTTCTCTGCTATTCTACCTCAGTGGAAAGCCCTAGATCCCAGGTTCCTGCCTATGTGCAGAGTATCAGCATGTAAAAAAGTCTTCATGCTCCCACCTCATAGATCATGGGATTGTGCCATTAATAATGATTAATTAATAGTCCTGCTGTATTCTAGTCATTTATTAATAAGATTTGCTGTATGTGCTGAATGTCTTTGTAATAGTATGAATCGATAATATTTTGATTAATTCCGAATGTTTTGACCTCTAATGCTTACTCCAACACAACTGTTTGTTGAATTCTTATTTTTTTTAAGAAGCAGAAAAAATTTAATTTTAAAAGAAATTCACTTTACTTTCCTTGTATATGTGATCATTTACATTTACAGCATTTAACAGACGCCCTTATCAAGAGCCACCATGGAGACTGCCAAAATATTAGTAGACAACGTTTTTAGGAACTATGGTCTGCCAGAGGACATTGTGTTTCAGACACAGGTCCTCAGGTTACTTATTGAGTATGTCAGTCTTTCTGCAAATTACTGGGCATCAACATTAGCCTAACATCAGGATATCACCACTAAGCCCAACAAACAGGCAGAAAGGGTCAACTATGAACTGGAACGTTTTTTAAGAACATACTGCTGCATAGAGCAACAACGATGGAGTGAGTTTATAATATAGGAAGAATATGCCCAGAACTCTTTAATACAGTTCTTCATGAACCTCACGCACTTCTGTTATATTCTTTTATATATTCGGCTTCTGTTTAATAAATGCGTATGGATTCCCACCTGGATGCCTCCACGTCAGCATTACAGCAATAAATGTAAGATGCTCTGCATAAGGGCATCTGCTAAATGGCATAAATGTAATGTATAGGTGTCACTAATTTCTGACTTAGAATTGTGTACAAACTTTTGCACATACCTCTATTACTTTATTTTAATCATGCAAGTTTTATCAGAAATAATCTGTGCATAAACATTTTATTTTTTAATAGTTTTCTGCATCGTGCCTACTTATTTCACACATATAGTAAAAAATATGCATTATTGGGTCCTCAATATTTGCATACAAATATAATTAATTAAAAAACCTAAGAAGTCCTAAAGACAGTTTAATAAACATGGATAGAAAGGACTGATATACACCAACCTAGTAGAGAAAATACAAACTGCACAAAGCTGTTCTAATCTTTCACTCAGATAATGCTCACAACCTTCGCAAAGCCCTGCAAATGGTATGTGCATTTGTGTGTATTTGTCTGGGTGAGAGAGATAGTGGTGATAATGTGCATGTGCCAAATATTACCAAGCAAACTGATGTTATTAGAGAAAACAGCTGCTGTGGTGTGATAGGACTATGTATGCATGTGTATTTTCACTATTCTGTTATTTCAAAGACATGAATATAGTTGACATTTGGGTATAGTGGCATTTTGTCAATTTATGATCTACGCACATACTGTATGCACACACAAACACAAGATTACATTTACGTCAAGAGCAAACCTAACAACTAAAATAAAGCATGCCACACAGATTTGATGAAATCTAAATGAATGCAGTCAAGGCAAGCTATGAGATCCCCAGAGCTACAACACTCAACAAATCTCAGAGATTACACACTAATACACTACATCTCTCAGATGCTGCCTGTCTGTGCCTTTGCCATTCTGGGAAGAATTCTTCTTTTACCTAGGTTTATATTTGTGCTTTAAAATGCTGCATTTGTGAATAACCTTGATCTTGGGTATATATCAGTATAGATTCTGGTATGTTTATTGTGTTCTTGATTATCATTGATCATATTTGAATGTTCAATTTGAGTTCCTCTACTCAAGAACACAAATGAAAAGACTGCATTGGATTTGTCCCATTTAGGAAGTGTTACCAACTTTGCTTAGTGTTTCAAGAATATCCACCATGTTGACCATGATAAAGTGGTTGCTAACAGTGAATAAATACCTGAATATACAAAAACCCAGAACCCGTACAAATTGGTTAGATATTTGTTGATGAATTTGCATTTAAATCAAAATGTGTATGGAAAAATGAATTTGATGTAAAATCATACAACATACAGGCCAGAAATTTGACATCAAATAATTTGAAAGCTTGTGTTGAGATGAGGTTTATTCATCACTTTTCATTAATTATATTTATTCATTCATTTATTTTTGTCAATAGCTACAAAAGCTCAGGCCATCCAAACAATGGACTTTGCTTTTTTTCCATCATTGAAGTGCTTATTCTCTCTGAAGACCAAGAGAGATTAAGGAGAAGCTTCTCCCTCCAGACAATTTGAGGCATCAACTAGGAGCTCAATAAGAACTATGACTACAGCTTGGACTCACTGCACAAAAACCACTACCTCAATGTGCCTTTTTTTGCGGACATACTGTATATATACTATATGGACCATAGACTGTGGACAATTCACCATAATATTTATATGATGTTTTTGAATATCTAATTCCAAATTTAAAGCTCTATAGCAGGCCAATCAAGACCTTTCACCACAATCCATGTAAACTATTTCTTCATGAAGCTTACTTTGTGCACAGGGACATTGTCATGCTGGAACAGTTTTGGGTCTTCTAGTTTAAGTGAAGGAAAATTCTGTGCCTCCAACTTTGTGGGAACAGATTGGGAAAGAAGCACATACGGCTGGATAATTCAGGTGCTGCAATATTTTTGTCTTTGTACATTGAACCAATAATACACAGCTGCACTTTATAAGTTACTCATAATTAGGCACACAGTTTCTGCTTTCTGGAATGAAAATGCTGCTTTATATATACATATGCATATTCTATTTCTGTTTGCATTTTTGTTTCATTGTAATTCGATGTTATGTTACATTTTATTCCAATTTTCTTTCATTTTTTCCACTCTTTAATTCTTTTTCATACAGTATATTCCATTTTATGCCAAAGTCCAGTTCTTACAAGCATTTTAATGCATGTTGTACTGAGTAGCGGTTGTGTATGTGCCAAATAAAATGTGAATCTGTCAGGGTCACTCTGGCTCATGTACACTTGTTTTCCCCAATCATTCACACCTAGAATAATTAAACATAACCAATCCTCCTACTGACATGTGCTTGGTTGGTTCAAGTAAACCAGTGAATATGAAGAAAGTGGTGAAAACATCCAAAACTCCACAGACCTGAGCTCAGGATCAAGTTAGCCATGCAACCTGCACCATTATATAGACAGGAGGCTACCATTAAAAAGAATAATGCCTTCCTGTAGCACTTAACATAAAAGACACACACAAAATGCATTACTGTTTTTCTTGTTTAAATAAATTGCTATTACAACAAACTAATTTGGTTTGTCTGAGCATTTATTTTTTTTAATGCAATCATTGGATTTTTTATTGGTGTGCAATGCTTCCTATGTTGTGCAATGCAAGTGTTGTACAACATCCAAGCTATCCAACATTACCTATTATACATTTGTTCATTAGTACATTACTAAAGGTGTTTGTGTAACAATTATTCATGTACTTCCACAAAGGCAGACAGTACTGCAGGTACTAATATAACACATGTGGACATGAGGTCTTTCTCCCTCTATTTCTTACATGTCATTTGACTGAAAAATGTATATACTTTTACACATATAATTATATTATCCAAAAAAAAAAAAACTTCTACACAAAGCATGCAGGAGGAAAAACATGAACACGAGAAACTTGCTGTAGTTGGTCATATGGTGGCCACCAGGGCTAAAATAAACTTCAAACCACATATCAAAATCAAGGCAACAAAGTGGGTCATACAGTTTTTTGTTGTTTATATGACTACATGATGGACTTCTCACATTTAAAAATAAGCCCAAAACAGTAGGAAGAAACACTCCTTTAATAGTGTGACGTCAATATTAAACAAAGAGTCTTCTGATCTAGTTATTCTAATCATCTTATTGCAACCTGGTGCCTCTCTGATTTGGGAATTAGAGCATGTTGAACCTACTGGAAAAACATCACTGAAACTCTTACCACCATGATGTATGTCTTGACAAGTAAATCTCAGAGGGGATCTGAATGGTTATTCGTGGATGGAATGTTTCTTTTTGAAATAGATGGATTCAAAGGAGGCAAGTATTTGCTCCACACTGCAAATTCAGATGAGACCATGATGAGAAGAGGGAAGGGGAGGACCAGCAATGCCTATTATATGCAATTCCAACACCTATAAAGTAGCTCTAAGGAACTACAGTTGCTTCATAGGCTGTACTGTTTTTTCTTTTTTTTTTAATGTACAATTATTTTACTCTACTATATCAAACAGCTACATATTGCACAAGCAGTTGCGATATCAGACACAAGTTGCACATTATACACATGATGCTTTCCAGCAGCTGCTGTATGACAGGTTGTGTAAACAGTCACCATTTCAGAACCACCACAAGAGGGACAGTGCATCATAGTAGCACCTGTAGCTACTTAAACACTTTCTTTTTTGTTGAGAGATTTCAAAATGAAAATTGTGTGAGAAGAGCACCATTTATTTGCCCTTTCTACTCACAACAAAATGGGCATGTCTTGAAAATCCAAATATGTGCTTGGCTTACTTACTATGCCTTTTGTTTCTGTGATTGCTATTCGTTTGTTTTTTTTGTTTGTTTTTTTAAACCCCATTTGTTTTTTGTTGACCACCTGGCCTCTTGCCTTTTTTGCGTTATGTTTCGGACTTGTTTGCCAGTTCTAATGAAGATTCTAAGATGCATTTACTTTCGTCTCTGACTCGGCTGACAGGTTTATCCATTTACTCAACCTTTTGGCTTGATTTTAGGGATATGATGCTTGTTAAGATAAATACAAAAATGACATCACAGAAATGACATCTGGTAGACCATTTCAACTGCAGAGTATAAATGGTTGAAAAGTATATTAAATCCCAAAGGTATAAAGTTTGAGATAGAGATATCTAGATATTTAAATTACTCATAGATGCATTTACTGTAAATGCTTTGGAAATATATAGTAGACCTAAGTTCAGATCAAAGCTATTGTTTGTGGATTTAGTATCATCACATAAACAAAAATGTGTTATCCAGATTATATTACAAATTCACAACAATCAGTATTGGCACAATATTGACTTTAGATTTGGTCACAGCCTGCACACACACATGCACACACCATTACTCCCAGTAATCACCCTATTTGTGTACTCATACAGTACATTTCACATCTTGGATAGCTAAAGTCTTTGAACTTCCCAGTCTCATCAGTCATTAAGGAGACACTCAGCACAGGACCTGAAAGAAACACTTACACACCAATCAACCATATTTGGGTTCAGTCTGAACTTTCAACAAAAATTGTCCATAGTCCTTATCTAATGTTTGAACATAACAAATTATGTTTATTTGAATGTGTACAACTTGTAGCATTTCCATTTAAGGATCGTCACCAAATTGGTGAAGATCTCATTCAGATTGGTGTCTGCATTAAAAAAAAAAAAAATCTGAGAAACTGTTTTACTTTGTTAAACAATAGAGAATGCTTGAATAGCCAATCAGAATGTACCCTTGTTTTACAAAGCTTGAAGATTATAAAACAAATCTGAAACCAGGGCCTGGGGCTTCTTTCGTCTGCTCATTTTTAAGAGTACGAGGACACCCAGTTTCTGCAGAAGTGTCAAATAAACTGTTCTCTTCCTTCCTGAGTTCTGAGACTTGTTTTACACACCTTTCTACCAAGTCATTCCTGTTTTTAGCCAGGCTTTTAATGTCCACACTGGTGAAGATTGCCTCAATGCTGCACTCCTAATGATGCTTATAGTGTTCAATGAAGCTGTAACAGAACAGAGACACTGCTCTTAAAGTCTTTATCCAAACACTATGGTTAGTATTTATGCTGATGCCAGCAATATTACAAATTTGAAACAATTAAGAGCATTTACCAGGCCAGAGACATCAGGAGACCAAACAATGGCATCAGTAACAATAGTAAAAGAATTTCATTGTATTGTGTCACAGACTGTTTCCCGTTCAGTAAAACTCTTCAATCTTGCTTACTTGAACTTTTGAAACTTAGTTACTGTTTTTGTTTCAAAGCATGTGTTCTTTAGCTAGGCATTTTAGCATGGTGTAGTATTGATTATGGAATAGTACAATTATTTCAATGTAACTTTTAAAAATGTCAAAAAAAAAAATTGTTTTTTTTTTTTTTTTGCTTCTGAGACAATAAAGAGATTTATTAAAGATATAGTATAGAGATGAACTAAAAAAGTTCATGTTCATGTCTAAGATCTCCCCTCAAGCTTAAATTTCACACTCTTTTACATTAACTTTGAGGTTTAGATGTAAAGACCTTTGTTTTATGAAGAATTAATCGTAACCCTGGACAATCATATTTAAAGGAGAAAAATTGGCTGTGACCTGACAGATTGTTGACTCATATAATTTATGTAATCATGTTATTACCAGCAAATTAGTTTTATCTGATTTTTTGTTGTTTTTGTGTTGTTTCTTGTGTTTTGATTGTTTGTTTGCATATTTTTTAATAAATGACCTGCATCTGCGTCCACAGCCTTGTTACGTTACAGCACCCATAAGCACAGACACCCTTTGTGGTATAATACTTAATTTATCAAATTGCTAACTCTAATTACTAATTCAGTTATAATTAGTTATTAATGTAGCCCAAAATGTCCCAATGTTTTTCAACAAATTAAAAAACAAACAAACAAGAGAAGTAAAAAACCATGTATAGTGTCCCCTTTTTTTAATCTTGAAGACTAAAAATACTACACACTATGTTCAAAAATGAATATATTTTTGTGTGTGCTGAATTTAGGTTAGTCAGCAACTGTCTGCTAAAATGAACAATTGAAAAACAAAGTTTTGGCCATCGGGCTAGCTATCATTTAATAGAGATAGATACAGGCCAGATAAGATCTGTCCTCATGCAGTATTTAGCTCTGGGGCTGGACTTTGGACACCCTTGGAAATGAAATAAAAGTGCTATTTCTTTTAGTAATAGTGAGACTTAAAAATGGTAATTTAACCCAGCAGTCTAGGTCAAGATTTACAGTTGGATGTGGATGAGCCAATGTTTTTGTACATTTAGATATAAGCTCATTTCAGATAAGATGAGAAGTTATTATAAAATTTGTCAATAGACTATTTGCAGAATGTTCCCACTTTTCTGATGAAACTGAGGCAATTATGTGCAGCAAATGTGTCAGATAATGCCAGTGAGATTGTGCCTGGCTGAAATAAAGCAGGTAATGCTGAAAAACTTGCAACAGCTGAACTCCTGTTGTTTATGTAACTCAGCCATTTTCAACTCTAACTCCTTAAAAGTGTCAGAGCACAGCCATATGAGAACTCCATATCCCAATAGCCTCTTAATATGGACGTCACACACTCCCAAACCACACACATTCTCCTCTGCATGGCAAAGCTACTGATTGTGCACAGGTTGTACACACACACACACACACACACACACACACACACACACACACACACACACACACACAAATAGACCCCATTCACAGTCTCCTTCTGCAACCCACTGCTTCCACGCCCGGGTCTGCCATCTTACCGGATCTGCACACTGGCACTAACACCATTATTAGGCTGACACGCTATGGCAGCTACACATAAGCAACATTTGGTTGGTCAGGAAGCCAGAGCTTCGCTGTGCCAAAGACTTGGCTCTCAGGGCATCTAAAGAGACCACTAGGGCCATTGGCTCTGCCATAGCCTCTCTTGTGTGTACTGAAAGGCACCTGGTATCTCCCACATCTCTCTCAGGGGGCTGCTCTCATGGGTGCAGCCACAACCACAACCTTGTACCTCTGGCATCATGGGGTGCAAAAAGCAGAGCATCGTGACTTGCACTCCCCCCCTACCAGGGATCCTGAAGCCCTGTAAGCTGACGGCCAAAAAGTTCTTATACGGGACCATCTGGGGACTCCCCCGGGAAGAGGTGCTGTGCACCTCAGTATACGGTGCTTGCCCTGCCCCGGCATCCTCAGGGAGCTGGTTAGTTATCCCTCTAGGTATACTGGAGGTTAGTCTTGAGAGACATATCCCCTTAAGAGATAATCTAGCAGATGTTCTGCCAGATGTGTTTTGGTGGGTCCTGCACACTGTAGAGAGAGGCTAGTCGATTCAGTTCTGGTCTCGTCTGCCCCAGCTCAATGCGGTGTGCCCCATCCTGGTGGAGCCCGAGCAGGCTTGGGTCATGGAACAAGAAGTAGATACTCTCTTGAGAAAGGAGGCTATTAAGGTGGTCCCTCTGTCAGACAGAGCGCTGGTATTTCATAGTTTCCAAAAAAGACAGAGGGTTGCGTCCTATAATGATCTACTTTAGCTGAAGTGCTCAACTTTGAGACTCAGGTTCAAGATGCTGACCCTGATTTAGGTTGTGTTCCAAATCAGGTCCGAGAACTGGTTTGTCACAATAGAACTTAAGGATGCATACTTTTATGCATCCATTCTTCTAGCGAGCTGGTCTGTTAACCCTGACACACACTGTGCTTCAGGGCATGGCCAGCTCCAGCAAATGCCCTCCTCATTTCCACCTGCACCGTACTGCAGCGGACTTGAAAGGTTTGCCACTTCTCAGGATGCACCTAGAACAGCACCAGGGTGTAAGTGCCGGCTCTAGGCACACCAGAGGTCAGTCTCCAGAGACTGATTCCCTTAAGAAACTTTTAATTATTGTTATTGCACATTTATTGCATAAAAACTTTGTTATTATTGCACAGTTAAACAGTAATAACAGTGTATATTTTGGTGACTGGTTCACTAGGAGCAGCTTTGATTGTACAGTCGAAAAGAAGCAGGGAAAAAAGACCTTCTGTATCGCTCCTTCAGACACTTAGGATGTAAGAGTCTGTCACTGAAGGAGCTGCTCAAAGATGAAACTGCCTCATACAGGGGGTGAGGGTCGTTGTCCAGCAATGATGATAGTTTAGCTACCATCCTCCTTTCTTTCACCTCCTGTACAGTGTCCAGGGGAATCCCCCAGGACCGAGCTGGCCTTCCTGATCATCTTGTCCAGTCTCTTCCTGTCTGCAGTAGAGATGCTGCTGCACCAGCGGACCACCCCGTAGAAGATGGTCTAGGCCACCACAGAGTCAAAAAAGGTCTCAGTAGCTCTCCCTGCACTCCAAAAGACCTTAGTCTCCTCAGCAGAAAAAAGTCTGCTCTGTCATTTATTTTAAATTACCTTAGTATTATCTTTCCAGTCCAGTTTACTGTTCAGATGAACACCCAGGTATTTGTAAGAGACCACTCTCACAATGTCCTGAATGTTTACTGGTGATAATGAAGTTTGTTTGTGCCTATGGATATCCACCACCAGTTCTTTGGTTTCCCCTGCATTTATCTGGAGGCAGCTCCATTGGCACCAGTCTACAAAGTTCTGGATCAGTCCCCTGTACTTCCTGTCATTATCATCTGTGATCAGACCGACGATGGCAGAGTCATCAGAGAACTTTTGCAGGTGACAGGTTGCTGAGCTGAACATGAAGGTTGCAGTGTAGATGGTGAAGTGAAGCAGGGTCAGAACCAGGCTCCAGTGTTGCAGACAACCATGTCAGACTCACAGTCATGAGTCCTCACATACTGTGGACGGTCTGTGAGGAAGTTCAATATCCAGTTAGACAGATGATGGTCCACTCCCATGTACACCATCTTATCCCTCAGGAGCACAAGTTGGATGGTGTTAGAAGCACTAGAGAAGTAAAAAAACATGACTCTCACTGTGATCCCAGCCTTTTTCAGGTGTGAATTAGCCAGATTTAGGAGGAAGATGACAGAGCTGATCAAATCTGTTAAAGAATAGATTCACCTACCTCTCGTCACCATTAGTCTGAGAGCTGGGCTCCTTATGACAAGTGATTTTGAGTCCCTTTCACACACCACTGACGTTGTCCTGCTGCAGCTGATCCTCCATCTTCCTCCTGTAGCATGCTTTTCCTTCTCTGATCTTCTTTCTCAGTTCTCTCTAGACAGTTTTTAGCTTGTCCTTGTTTCCCAATTTAAAAACCCTCTACTTCTCTTTAAGGAGAGACATTATATAAGGGTTAATCCATGGCTTGTTGTTGGGAAAACACTGTACAGTCCTGGTGGGTACAGTATTCTCCACACAGAAGTTGATATAGTCTGTAATGCAGGCTGTTATATTGTCACTATCCTCCCCATGTGGATTGCACAATTCCTCCCACATAGTTGTGTCAAAACAGTCTTTCAAAGCCTCACTGGTCTCATCAGACCATGTCCTCACTGTGCGGGATGCAGCCGGTTGCCTGCATACAAGGGGTTTGTACACAGGTAGTAGATGAACCAGGTTATGTGTAAGCCTCATTTGAGTTGGCATAAAATAAGTCCAATGTTTTATTATCTCTGGTGTGGAATGAAACATACTGGGTGAATGTGGGCAGAGTAGAGGATGGAGGGGCATAATTAAAATCTCCAGAGATAATGAGAAGAGCATTTGGGCTCTGTGTTAACAGTCTGTTAACAACCAAATGCAGGACAATGCATGCCAATTCACTGTCAGCAAAGGGGGGAATATACGCAGCTATCACAATAACGTGAGAATTCCCTGGGCAGATAGTACTCATTCTAGCAGCTAACAGCTCAATATTCTTACAGCAAATCTGCTCCTTAATTGTGATGTGGCCAGGTTTACACCATCCACAAGTACTGCCAGCCCTCCTCCCTTTCTCTTACCACTCTCCATCGTTCTGTCTGTGCACAGTAGTTGAAATACATCCAGAGCCACAGTCATATCTGGTCATATCTTGGTAAGCCATGATTTTGTGAACAGCATGATGCTACACTTCCGGAATTCCCTCTGATGCCGGGTAAATCTTTTTGGGTAAAGAGCTCACATTCCCCATGACCATGGATGGGAGAGTTGGTCTGTAATGTCTCCTTCTTGTCCGACAAAGAGCACCAGCTGGGTTCCCCCGTCATTCCCTTCTTAGCTCGTAGGAAATTACCGTTTCCTGTAGTAGCATCACCGTGTTGCGGGATGCTAACAGTTGATACCTGTTAACAATGGGACTGTGGCTGTAAACAGTTTCCAGACATGACTGTAAACAAAGTCCAAAAAACTAGGAAAAGCAGAGCAACCTCGGTGACTTTGTTGATGTCCATTGTGCAGTTTAGATTCACACACACATACATTCAAAAAGAAGAAACACAAAATGCTGGAACATTATAAAAATAAATAAAAAGGGTACAAATTTAAAGGGAGCTGCTGCAACAGGCTGCCACTCGGGTGGTGCCTAACTCCAAACCCAATTGGTTGATATATTGGCTCAATCGGAGCAGCTGGCAGTCTGGCATAGAGATGTCATTCTTGCCCACATGAAGGAGCTGGGGTTAAGGCTGAATGCCACAAAGATCCATTACTGAGAACCACCTATCTAGGCGTAGTATAGGATCCAACCTTTATGCAGACACAGTTGTTCCCCACTCATGTCAAATCCACGTGAAGCAGTTTTAAAGACTGCTGGGTCTGATTTCGACAGCGTCCTGCACCTGAGACCCCTCAAGTGGTGGTTCAGAGCCCGAGGGTTCTCGGGGAGGGGCAATCCACTCTGTACAATTAAGGTCACGCGGCAAGCCCTATGTGCCTTAGATGTGTGGAGAGATCCTGGGTCAGAATTAATTTCCTAGAGATGCTAGCCCTGCTTCAAGCATTGAAGGATATCCTTCCAGACCTCAAGGGCCAACACATTTGCAATCTTGCCTCCTGTACAAGCTGGCAAGTCAGATTTTTCTGTGGGCCCAGGGAAAACTGCTTTCCTTGAGGGGATTGTATATCCCAGGCCACTTAAACAAGGAAGCAGATGACCTCTTGAGACAAGGGCTGAGGCCCAGTCCCCTCTGGTTTTGGGCTGGATGCATTGGTACATATGTGGCTGAGTCTGCGCCTGTACACCTTACCCCCAATTGCGTTGCTCCTGGGAGTTCTGGAGAGATTTCACCAGGACAGAGTCTGTCTATTCCTGGTGGCCCCTTGGTGGCTGGGCAGACCATGGTTTGCCGACCTGGTGGCCCTATCTCGAACATCCTTCTTGGGAGAGTCCTCCCAGGAGGGATCTTCTCTTCCAGGCAGGGGGCACCCTGGTTTACCCCTGCCTGGAAATATGGAGGCTGTGGCTGTGGCCCCTGAGAGGGCACAGCTTTTAGTTCCTTCAGGTGCAGTTCACCGCAGGGTTGTCTCCTTTCACCCTAACGGGTAACATGTCCGCTATTGTGGCTTACTGTGCTCTGCTTGCTGAGCAGTCTGTGGGCAAGCACCCCTTGGTGACACATTTCCTGCGCAACCCAGAGTGCCTGTGTGGGACTTGGCCATTGTTTTGAAGGCTCTGTTAAAGTCAAGCCCTTGGACTAGGTATTTTCTGTCAGTCAATACTGCCTTTATTCGCTCCTTCTGAAGAGGGTCAGGGACCTACAAGCCTTCTCCGTGGCCCTTCCCCAAAGCGGTGTCTCATTCCCTCAGGGAACCAGGGTTACATATGTAACCTAAAGACTATACCTGCATTCGCTCAGCATGAAGTTTGGGCTCTGAGACTATGTTGGTTAATACATTCACAATTTCAAGTTTCTGTATAAATTTAAATAAAAATGGCAATAATCAAGACACAGACCACTTCAACAACATTTGCAGTGTATATTTATCCATGCTCTTGTTCCTGTTCCTGTTCCTGTTTTTTTTTATTTTTTATTTTTTTTTTATGTTTCAGTACAAATTATTATGGTTTATGAAAGAATCAAACAAAAAAAAATATATATTTTAGTTTGTTCAAATAGACGTGTGTTTATTGCAGCCGCAATGTGTGCTTTTCTTTCTTCAAAAAGGGCATCTATTTTGTCCACAAACAAAGCATACACACAAAGGATGAGGGTTTTAAGTGAATTTATCCTTTCAGTTTCAAACCCAGCCATTAGGGGGGCACAAGCCAGTGTACTCTTAGTGCCGGTCCCAAGCCCGGGTAAATGGGGAGGGTTGCGTTAGGAAGGGCATCCAGCGTAAAACATGTGCCAAATCAAATATGCGGATCACAAATGAGAATTTCATACCGGATCGGTCGAGGCCCGGGTTAACAACGACCGCCACAGGTATCGTTAGCCGACAGGGTACCGGTGGAAATTGGGCTACTGTTGGCCGAAGGAGGAGAAGGAAAGGAGGAAGGCGTCTACAGAGACGGCAGGAAAAGGAGCAGTGTAGGAGAGTAGAGGTTCGGGTTGGTACTTTAAATGTTGGTACTATGACGGGTAAAGGGAGAGAGATAGCTGATATGATGGAGAGGAGAAAGGTAGATGTGTTGTTTGTTCAGGAGACCAAGTGGAATGGGAGTAAGGCCAGGAACATTGGAGGTGGGTTTAAACTGTTTTATCATGGTGTGGATGGGAAGAGAAATGGTGTAGGGGTGATTCTGAAGGAAGAGTACAGTAAGAGTGTAGTGGGGGTGAAGAGAGTTTCTGATAGGGTGATGATCGTGAAGGTGGAAGTTGAAGGGATGATGATAAATGTCATCAGTGCCTATGCTCCACAAGTTGGCTGTGAGATGGAGGAGAAAGAAAGATTCTGGAGTGAATTAGATGAAGTGGTAGATGGTGTACCTAGGAAAGAACGATTGGTGATTGGGGCAGACTTTAATGGGCATGTAGGTGAAGGGAACAGAGGTGATGAGGAGGTGATGGGTAGGTATGGTTTTAAGGAGAGGAATGTGGAAGGGCAGATGGTGGTAGATTTTGCTAAAAGGATGGAAATGGCAGTGGTGAACACGTATTTTAAGAAGAAAGAGGATCATAGGGTGACGTATAAGAGTGGAGGAATTTGCACACAGGTGGATTATCTTCTGTGTAGGAGATGCAACCTGAAGGAGATTGGAGACTGTAAGGTGTTGGCGGGGGACAGTGTAGCTAGACAGCATCGGATGGTGGTCTGTAGGATGGTTTTGGAGGCGAAGAAGAAGAGGAGGAAAGTATTGTTTGAAAGAAGAATAAGATGGTGGAAACTGAAGGAGGAAGAGTGTAGTGTGAGGTTCAGGGAAGAGGTCAGACAGAGGTGGTGTTGAAGAGGTGTTGGATGATTAGGCAACTACTGCAGGAGTGATGAGGGAGGCAGCTAGAAAAGTACTTGGTGTGACATCTGGAAATAGAAAGCAAGACAAGGAGACGTGGTGGTGGAATGAGGAAGTGCAGGAGAGCATTAGGGGAAAGAAGTTGGCAAAACAGAAGTGGGATCGACAGAGTGATGAGAAAAGTAGGCAGGAGTACAAGGAGATGCGGCAGCAGGTTAAAAGGGATGTGGCGAAAGCCAAGGAAAAGGCATATGAGGAACTGTATAAGAGGTTGGACACTAAGGAAGGAGAAAAGGATTTATACAGATTGGCCAAGCAGAGGGACAGAGCTGGGAAGGATGTACTGCAAGTTAGAGCAATAAAGGATGGAGAGGGAAATGTGTTGACTAGTGAGGAGAGTGTGTTGAGAAGATGGAGGGAGTATTTTGAGCAGCTGATGAATGAGGAAAATCAGAGAGAGAGAAGGTTGGAGGATGTGGAGTTGGTGAAGCAGGATGTAGATAGGATTAGTAAGGAGGAAGTAAGAGCAGCGATTAAGAGGATGAAGAATGGAAAGTCGGTTGGACCAGATGACATACCGGTAGAAGCGTGGAGATGTTTAGGAGAGATGGCAGTGGAGTTTTTAACCAGATTGTTTAACAGGATTCTGGAAGGGGAGAGGATGCCTGAGGAATGGAGAAGGAGTGTGCTGGTACCGATCTTTAAGCATAAGGGAGATGTGCAGACCTGCAGTAACTACAGGGGAATTAAGTTGATCAGTCACACCATGAAATTATGGGAAAGAGTAGTGGAAGCCAGGCTGAGAGAAGAGGTGACCATCTGTGAGCAACAGTATGGTTTCATGCCGAGGAAGAGCACCACAGATGCCTTATTTGCTTTGAGGATGTTGATGGAGAAGTATAGAGAAGGACAGAAGGAGCTGCATTGTGTATTTGTGGATTTAGAGAAAGCGTACGACAGGGTGCCGAGAGAGGAGTTGTGGTATTGTATGAGGAAGTCAGGTGTGTCAGAGAAGTATGTGAGGGTGGTGCAGGACATGTATGAGGACAGTGTGACGGCAGTAAAGTGTGCAGTAGGTACGACAGACTGGTTCAGGGTGAAGGTTGGACTGCATCAAGGATCGGCCCTGAGCCCTTTCCTGTTTGCAGTGGTGATGGACAGGTTGACGGACGAGGTCAGACAGGAGTCTCCCTGGACTATGATGTTTGCAGATGATATTGTGATTTGTGGTGAGAGTAGAGAGCAGGTTGAGAAGAGCCTGGAGAGGTGGAGATATGCGCTGGAGAGAAGGGGAATGAAAGTCAGTAGGAGTAAGACAGAGTACATGTGTGTGAATGAGAGGGAGGGCAGTGGAGTGATGCGGTTGCAGGGAGAAGAGCTGGAAAAGGTGGAGGAGTTCAGGTACCTGGGGTCAAAAGTGCAAAGTAATGGAGAGTGTGTTAGAGAAGTAAAGAAAAGAGTGCAGGCAGGGTGGAGTGGGTGGCAGGACAGGAGTGATTTGTGATAGTAGGGTATCTGCAAGAATGAAAGGGAAAGTTTATAGGACTGTGGTGAGACCTGCGATGTTGTATGGATTAGAGACAGTGTCATGAGTAAAAGACAGGAGATGGAGCTGGAGGTGGCAGAGCTGAAGATGTTAAGGTTTTCGTTGGGAGTGACGAGGATGGACAAGATTAGAAATGAGTTTATAAGAGGGACAGCGCATGTAGGATGTTTTGGTGACAAGGTGAGGGAGGCGAGATTAAGATGGTTTGGACATGTGCAAAGGAGGGACATGAATTATATTGGTAGAAGAATGCTGAGGATGGAGCCACCAGGTAGGAGGAAAAGAGGAAGGCCAAGGAGGAGGTTCATGGATGTGGTGAGGGAAGACATGCAGGTAGTTGGTGTGAAAGAGGCAGATGTAGAGGACAGGGTGGTATGGAGACGGATGATCCGCTGTGGCGACCCCTAATGGGAGCAGCCGAAAGAAGAAGAAGAAGATAAATGTACTCTTTAACAGAAGTAAATCAGCTTTAGAGAGTTTCAAAACATCTCTTATTTATTAAACTGTCTTAGTATAAAACCTAAATAACATTAAAGAAAATAACACAGATTCTTATTTACAGAACATTTGTATAAAATACAATGGTCAACCAAAATCCCAAAGCTTATTACATGTATGAAAATACATCTAAATGTAAAAAAAAATATTTACTCTGGAAAGAAAGACAAAGTAAATGACAAAAAACATTTTGTGTGTGTCTGTGGTGTGTATTACTTATATAAAGTCCTACTTAAAATCTATTTATTTTTTAAGTAGACTGGAGACACATCCGCTTTGATATGACTCCTACAGCCTGGTGCCCTTTCCGGATTTATCCCGATTAACCGCCTGAAAAACAAATGTGTGTGTTTAGAACTAGTGCGGGGGGAAATGATTACTCACAGAGAACATATAGCAAAGAATATTCTTGTATAAAGAACAGTTTTTATTTCGGAAAGAAAAAAAGCTACAGCACGCAGATCTTTTGGGCAAAAAGTAAAACACAATAACACCGATATATACGTTTTTTTTCTAACGCTGAAGGCTTCACAAATTTCAGAAAAGCAGCGGAAAACACCAGCCATTTTAGTGTGATCCAAAGACAATGTGATTTCAGTGCAATGGAGTTTCAAAATTTAAATTTACAGAAGGATTATCGCATATTTTGCTCAATGAAACTCACCCGGGAATTGGGAATAATTCAACCCGAGTCTGATATCCAGCTGCACAACACAGTGGTGCATTTGGCGTATTAATCACTGAAAATAAGCAAAAAGAAGAAAGATTCACTTCCAAAATCCACCACACATGTTAGCTGCCATAGCAAATGTAATGAATTTTGTCACGCAAACAAAAGGGAACTCACCTGTTAATATTATGAATACAGATAAAAACAATGAATATTGTATTTCAATAATACAAAACAAAAATACAATGAATATATTAACAAAAAATAAAAATAAAAAAAAGAAAATATGAAATATTGTAACTATTTAACTTATTAATAAATATTGTGTGCTAAGAAGTGTAATTATAAAAAAAAAGTTTTCTTAACTTTAAAGGTTTTATTTTTTTTTCTTTTTGCCTTCTGCCGAATCCATTTTTGAAAGACTACTTGCAGAGTATGTACTCTACACAGATCCAAGGCTATTCATTGAGTAGTTTGCTATTGAGAAACACCCCTTAGGTTTGCTTCTACATTGACAGCTCTGATAAGAAACCCTGGAGGCTGGAGTTCAGAGCAGCACTGCACAATTACTAAAAGACCAAATAGCACTGTTAACTGAACCTTGCATGGCCACTGTGTGATTTTAATCAGCTCTGCTCACTTGTTCTGTCTACCTCTGCACCTCTCAACTTACATCTAGCAAATCACAGATGTAATCAGTGTGTGTGTGTGTGTGTGTGTGTGTGTGTGTGTGTGTGTGTGTGTGTGTGTGTGTGTGTGTGTGTGTGTGTGTGTGTGAATAGAACTTCTGCAGAAATATATTGCATGACCTCCTCTTTGTGTGTGTATGTGGCATATGTGGGTGTGTTTTTCAGTTGCTGTGTGTAAAGATGAGTCTTATATGCTTATCAAAATTGCAGAAAAACAAAAGCTTTAAAAACCATATGAGGCTGCAGGCATTAATCTCCTACATCATTGCACATGCACACACACAGGCTGACAAGAAATCAGTTTGCACTTTACATTCATGAAGACCCATATGGTGCATTGTTACAGATGATCATAGATAATCATAAATTACCCCTAGCTACACTCACAGGCAGACTCCCTTGTATACACTGACACCAACACCAAACACAGACCAGCCACAAACCCAGACAGTCATTAAGGCAGAAAGCTCTGAATCAAAACATGTTCCAATGATATTTGATTGTTGCTCTTCAAGGCTTCAGAAAACCACTGAAAAGGACTTCATCAAAAGGAGTCTAAAAAATCATGATGCAGAAGTACAGCAGTCTAATATTACCACAGTCACCACAGCCAAAACTCAGGCAACTCATGTAAAATAAACCAGTAACTGAAAAAATAAAACTATTTTTTCAAGGTTCATTTCGAAACTTAATGTTTGGTTTGAAAAATATATTCTAATTGCCTGGGAACTAACAAAGTAATTTTAGTGTAGATAAAAAATCAATAGAATTTCACAGCATTACCGTAGCCATATTTAGGGTGGCTAAGGCCAAGGAGATAGTTTTCTTTGTTTAGTTATTTATTGTTACTCTATTACTAAAATAAAAAAAAAATCACACTGAGTAAATGTGATTTGTTACTCTACTTAATTGTTTTTTTTTTTTTTTTTGTTTGTTTTTCACGTATCTGTTCAATCAATTATTTCCGTTTGGGAAATCTGTTTGGGTTTACTTTAGTCAAATATCTTACATTTTTCCTCATTTTCCTCATTTATTCTTTTATTCTCTCAAAATCTTGTGCAATGTGCAAAAGATAAATGACTAAATGACTCTTTAATATCATTCTATATTGGTGTGCTAAGAGTAACAGTGGAAACTTTTCACATAAACCAAGTTAATTAAGAATAATAATAATAAAAATAAAACATTTTTATATATATATATATATATATATATATATATATATATATATATATATATATATATATATATATATATATATATATACAGTGAGGAAAATAAGTATTTGAACACCCTGCTATTTTGCAAGTTCTCCCACTTAGACATCATGGAGGGGTCTGAAATTGTCATCGTAGGTGCATGTCCACTGTGAGAGACATAATCTAAAAAAAAAAAATCCAGAAATCACAATGTATGATTTTTTAACTATTTATTTGTATGATACAGCTGCAAATAAGTATTTGAACACCTGAGAAAGTCAATGTTAATATTTGGTACAGGAGCCTTTGTTTGCAATTACAGAGGTCAAATGTTTCCTGTAGTTTTTCACCAGGTTTGCACACACTGCAGGAGGGATTTTGGCCCACTCCTCCACACAGATCTTCTCTAGATCAGTCAGGTTTCTGGCCTGTCTCTGAGAAACACGGAGTTTGAGCTTTCTCCCAAGGATTCTCTATTGGGTTAAGGTCTGGAGACTGGCTAGGCCACGCCAGAACCTTGATATGCTTCTTACAGAGCCACTCCTTGGTTATCCTGGCTGTGTGCTTCGGGTCATTGTCATGCTGGAAGACCCAGCCTTGACCCATCTTCAATGCTCTAACTGAGGGAAGGAGGTTGTTCCCCAAAATCTCGCAATACATGGCCCCGGTCATCCTCTCCTTAATACAATAAATTTGCCCTGTCCCATGTGCAGAAAAACACCCCCAAAGCACGATGCTACCACACCCATGCTTCACAGTAGGGATGGTGTTCTTGGGATAGTACTCATCATTCTTCTTCCTCCAAACACGTTTAGTGGAATTATGACCCAAAAGTTCTATTTTGGTCTCATCTGACCACATGACTTTCTCCCATGACTCCTCTGGATCATCCAAATGGTTATTTGCAAACTTAAGACGTGACTGGACATGTGCTGGTTTAAGCAGGGGAACCTTCCGTGCCATGCATGATTTCAAACCATGACGTCTTAGTGTATCAACAACAGTAACCTTGGAAACGGTGGTCCCAGCTCTTTTCAGGTCATTGACCAGCTCCTCCCGTGTAGTTTTTGGCTGATTTCTCACCTTCCTTAGGATCATTGAGACCCCACGAGGTGAGATCTTGCATGGAGCCCCAGTCCGAGGGTGATTGACAGTCATGTTTAGCTTCTTCCATTTTCTAATGATTGCTCCAACAGTGGACCTTTTTTCACCAAGCTGCTTGGCAATTTTCCCATAGCCCTTTCCAGCCTCGTGGAAGTGTACAATTTTGTGTCTAGTGTCTTTGGACAGCTCTTTGGTCTTGGCCATGTTAGTAGTTGGATTCTTACTGATTGTATGGGGTGGACAGGTGTCTTTATGCAGCTAACGACCTCAAACAGGTGCATCTGATTTAGGATAATAAATGTAGTGAAGGTGGACATTTTAAAGGCAGACTAACAGGTCTTTGAGGGTCAGAATTCTAGCTGATAGACAGGTGTTCAAATACTTATTTGCAGCTGTATCATACAAATAAATAGTTTAAAAATCATATATTGTGATTTCTGGATTTTTTTTTTTTAGATTATGTCTCTCACAGTGGACATGCACCTACGACGACAATTTCAGACCCCTCCATGATTTCTAATTGGGAGAACTTGCAAAATAGCAGGGTGTTCAAATACTTATTTTCCTCACTGTATATATATATATATATAGAGAGAGAGAGAGAGAGAGAGAGAGAGAGAGAGAGAGAGAGAATATAAGACATTATAGATATAATAAATCATAGTATTTCTATACTTACTACATCTGCAGGTAAATACTTTTGCACTTCTACTCAAGTGAAAGTTTAAAGGGAACAACCTATTCTGCACTTGCCAGCCATCTATATTTAGGACCTACATGAAAACCAACAATTACAACATTAACACAATCATGGTATGCTACATGAGTTTACACACTTTTATATATTAACAGTATAATTTATTTAACAAATTGGAAAATGTGAGGGGATGAAGACAGCAAGAGATCACAGAGACATAGCTTCAGTTTCAAACCTAAGGGTCTGCCCTCGTTGTGTTCCCAGTGCCCCTGCTGTCACATTGTCATGTAAACTATAACTAAATCAGTTTCATTCATCGAGTGTGACAATAATCTTTAAAAAAAAATGGTATTAAGGTATTAAGTATTATGGTATTAAGTTTACGGTTTCTCAGTCTTTGAATGAGAACTTATTATCGCCTTCTTTTATGACAAAACAAAATCTCCAGAATGACATATCTTTTGTAGTCTTCTCAGTTTGCATTGATTAGTACCAACCAAAAATGTTCCAAGAAGGGCAATCAGGATTTGGGAGCTCTGATCTTACAGAAGTACTATTAAAACAATTTGCTGGACAAAAAAATGCTGCTTTAATACTGCAATGCTGGCTTTATATAGAGCTACATAGCCAATAAAACCAAGGCCTACATTAACAACAGAACTGGACCATGGAGAAATGGGTCAAGGTTCCCTGGACTGATACATTTTTATTTGTTTAACATTATTTGGATTGCCACTGTGTGAGTCTCTTTTCTGAAGAACAGAGATTGTACCAAGATGCACTATGAAATGAACATCAGCCGATAAAGAGACTTTGATGCTCTAGGTAATGTTCTGCTGGGTAACAAAATATGTCCTTAATGGACTGAATACTTTAAGCAGAATAAGGTGCTATGTCACAACATTATGGTTTGAGGAACATGATCGAGAGAAATCCACAGATCTTCATATGATTGAGCATCTGTGGAATGTGCTGAACAATGTCCAATCCATTAATGCCAAGCAACACAATTTACAGGACTTAAAGGATCAGCTGGCAGATACCACAGCACACCTTCAAAGGTCTTGTGAAGTCTATGCTTTGATGGTGAGAGCTCTTTTGGCAGCATGAACTTCTACCTGCCAAAGAAAGTCAAACGAAAAAAAAAAGAGCATATGGTAACCAACATTGTTGTATGGCCATTATTTAGGCAAGTTGGGAAAGGGTGACCTTGACTGGATGCAGCCAATTCTATTTATCTAGGATTATGTGCAAGATTTACTATCATTTTTTAATGTTGGACTAAATGAAGGCCATTGCGATGTTATTCCAATGGTTTTGTGTTGAACTCTTTGAACAAAATGTAAGACAGAACGGATAGATACTTATCAGGCCGATATATGCTTCTCTTAGGCTAAAGAAAAATAAATTGGTTCTTTTTTTTCCGCTCTCTTCATTGCCATCTCTGCATGCCTTGTCCACAGGCGATAAATGTTGCTGCTGCTGTTGCATATGTATGACCAGCTCTGTAACTGTAAGCCCTTAGTCTACAAATCCTTTAGTTGACCAAACCTCTGCTGCCACTAAATAATGCACTCAACAGACCCACAGAAGTGCGTTTGCTTTTTTTGTACATGCATGTGGATAAGCGAAGGAGAAATACACACACACAGCATTACGCTTCTCCTGTTGTCTTTTTACATGAGCAAGTTAGTTTGCATTTCAGACAGAGAGCCCTGAATCCTCTCTTCCTTAGTCTTTCTCTGTCCAAGCACAAGGACACTGCCATGTCAAGTCTTTGCGGCTAATTGGATTGCCCTTTCTTTTACAGAGCCAAACAAGCTCATGAAATAAATAACTAATGTGCCCCTTGCTAGACTCATTAGTTTAGAGCAAATTTCCATTCATAACCTTCTATTTTTTTGTTTTTTTTTGTTCCACCTTTAGCCTCATTTTTCTTCTTCTAAAAAAAAAGGCTGTCAGGAATATGCACATCTGTAACTGGAAGAAAATGGTGTTGTAAGTCAACTCACTTTCCAAGCCAGGGTTAAAATGGGTGAAGCATTCTCCCATCAACTATACCAAACAATAGCTGCTTTAGGGTCATTAGCTTCGAGAAGCATATTGGCCATATGGCTGCTTCCATTTAGATTGAGCAGACACATTTATCTCCATTTCATGAACGCTGGGTTGAAGTGTGCACTTATTGAGCAAAACCGCACCATTCCGAATGCCGCTCTCATGTTCTTTACGTATCTGTCACCCTTTCTATCTTCCTGACCTTCTGCATCTCCTTCTCCATCACTGACTGATCAGTGTTTAATCTCTTGAAATAGGCTGTGTAGGCTTTAGACATTGTGACCTTTCAGATGAATCTTTTATATGTAATTCCTTTGCAGTCAGTAGCAAAAAGAAATATGTATAGTATATCCACTGTCCTAAGAAATATTTTTTTATTTTAGAAATATTTGTATTTATTTTTTTAGAGTACTGGTAAAAAGAAAAATGTAGGGTCACAAATAAAAATCGAATAAATAGCTATTTAAAAACCTGCATTCACAGACCTTTATTCTCTACTGAAAAATTGGTAATCAAATTGGTGGTATAATTCAAATTATATGTTTGTTACATGTCATAAAATGCTTTTTGAATCATAATAACAGCTCAGTCACATAGTTTAAGGCTCCTAAAAAAGAGATGTAAAATGTATTGTATTGTTGAAGTTTCTCTGCAATGTTTTTTAAGAGAGTCTTATAAATTTAAATAAAGAGAAAAAAGAGAAGCTGCTGACAGAACTGCTTATAAAAGTTGTTTTTTTTTTTAAACAACAACAAATAGATAAAAATGATTAATAAATCATAAGTAATAAAAAGTAAATAAAAAAACTGCATTTGCTCTATTTTACCCCCTTTCTTACTCTTTAGACATTGGAGAAAGTGTATCTGAGATCATGCTGTCACATTGTGAGGTCTCTCTCTTTGCTATAACAAAGGCTTTGTAATATTATAAGAGAAATAGCAAGGTAGAAAGACCCAGCTTCCTTTTTTCTTTCACTAAAATATGTGCCATGCAGAGTCTGTCATCTATTATTTCTTTAATGGCAATGTCTTGGATAAAGAACAGTTATTCATGTCAGATTCTTCAAGCTCTCTATTCACATCCTGCATGGCACTGAGGAAGCACTTGGTGCAGTTTGTTTGCAGTAATTCCTACTCATTTACAGCAGCTGAACATTCTCAACTCTGGCAGAATTGATTGTGCTTGTATGAGAGATTAATCATGAATATGGCATCATAAGATATCATATTAATCACTGGATGCGGATCGGTCATTAAAGTGTGGAAATGGGTGATGTATCACACTGTCACTATTAGGCCATAGTGAGAAATGGAATACTGGCTCGGCATGGCCATGGAGAACAAGATGTATGGATTGTGTCAATTTACTATTTGCTAAACTCTTTTGATGTGCTCTGTTGATAATTAAAAATGAAGGAATGTGATGAGTAACTGTGGAGGCATGGGCATTAATATTTATATAATGTCGGAAGGTTGGGTATCATCGAGCGAGATCACTTTTGATTGCTAATACTAGGCATAGACATAGGAATTTGCCTGACGCTGCCTGTCGCAGGACAAAAGGTCAGCATCATCAACAGTGCACAAGAGACAGAATACACAATTCCCAGAATGTGTAGAGACATAAAAATTAGCTGACTGTAGTGCTAATATGTAATTATGGAGCTCAAATGATTGTATGTGCATAGCTTAACGGGAAAACGAAGCATGATGAAGGATTTAGGTGTTCAGTGGATTAGATGGATGAGTAGGAATTCAGTTAATTATGTGCATTTGAGTAAGGTTTCAGTAGCAAAATGAAATTATTATGGTAGAAAGACTGTAGATTACATGAAACCTGCTGAGGCATGAGTAGACAGTATTGATACATGACATAGTTTGGGAAATGTTTCTTAAAACAAGATTATAATACATGGATTACATTGTAAAGAGTTTATTAGATTAGGGAAGATTTTTTTCAGTTAAAATGCTCTTAATATATAAAATTTAACCAAAAGTGTGTGGATCATGTAGACTTGTTAAGCATCATATAATAGATTTGGTCTATCTAGACTAGTTATTATAACAAGAAGCTGGCATTTATTCCAATTCATTTCCAAATGTTCAGCATGGTTGAGGTCAGGACTATGTGCAGGCCACAAAATCATCAAACATGTCTTTATGGAAGATGTATGTTGGAACATTTCTCTCTCCCAGTCACCCTTTATCTCTTCTTATTCAATCTCTCTCTCTCTCTCTCTCTCTCTCTCTCTCTCTCTCTCTCTCTCTCTCTCTCTCTCTCTGTCGAGTTAAACATGCTCCTTTTAATGCTGTGTTTTATTAAAAAGCCCACAGGTAAAAAAATATTCCAAGAATAAAAGGGGTAATCCAAATGCAGTGTCATGAAACAGGCAAGGCAGTCCGGTAACCAAAAGGACAAGCAGCGAGTAAACAAAGCCAAAAGTACACAATAAACAAAGGGCGTAGTCATAGAAACGTGACGATGGTCGTAAAACCAAGGAAAACAAATAATAAGAAGAGCTTGGTAAGCAAGGAAACTGAAATATTTCACATGGCTGAGCGTTAGCATTGTTCATAAAGGCTAATGCCGAAAGTGTCCCTTGTCCCGAAAAATTCAAAATTCGGCCAAAGGCTCTCTCTGGTGTGGCATCTGGGATATTATAGTTGGAGTTGTTACAAGTGCCAAGTTTCTGTCCCTTTCTTCCCTTTACGTCTGCCTGAATTATTCCAGCGCCCAACCTCTAGATTGGTTTCTCTTCAATTGAAGACCACTATGTGTAGCTGGGGATAGTTCCACATGAAGTATAGATCCATTAAGTTACTGGACAACCCAAGAAATTTGAGGACTGTAATACTGTAATTAATAGTCTGATACAATGGTTTAGGACTGCAGTTTGCAGTTGGAACTGATTGAACTGAAATGAATGGACATTCGGTGCCACCCAGATGAGGATGGGTTCCCTTTTGAGTCTAGTTCCTAGCAAAATGTTTTTTTTTTTATTTTTTTAATGCCACAGTCACCACTGACTTGCTAATCAGGGATAAACTTACAATTATAAGGATCAAACGTATAGGCACTAAACTTATTCTGGTCCATTGTTAAAGTGTAATACAAATAAAAAATAAATGATTTGAATTGAAGTGAATTGAATTGAATTGAACTGAATTGGACAGAGTAAGTCTGTTAGTTCCAGTGAACAGAAATAATGGTGCACAAAGACATTCTAGTCAATTGTGTGCTTTAAAATTTGTGGCAATACTTTGGGGAAGGTCTACTATATATGTCGGTCGAGTGCTAAATTAACTCAGCCATATAGTGTAGAAAAGAAGTGAACTGTTGCTTTATGTGATTAAATGAGTGTTCAAAGTGTTTAAAAATGTATCCTTAGCCAGGGTTGCTTTGGGTCTGAAGGTTATTCCAAGAACACCACATGAGGTGGTAAAAACACCATGAATATGCAACATGCACACACATTCACACCTTGGAGCACATTAGCAGAGTCATTCTACATCGCAGGTTTAGTAGGAAGTGACAGCAAACCGGAGATTTTAGAGGAAACCCACATGAACGTGCTAAGAACGTCACACCAATTGTAATCAAAGCTCAGGATTATCCCAGAGACCTTGGAGGTGTGAGCCACAAGCTACTTACTATACCACCATACCATTTAGAGACTGCAAAAAGAAAAGAGGTTTCTAATAATTGCAACATCATTTCTTTAGAATTTCTATACATAACCACTATCTCTGCCCCATCAAAATCATCTCCTATATCAATGATAGACAGCATTTATGGTGTTCCTTAAATAAAAACAAAACTAGGTGCTTTTGTTTTACAAAGGCTGTTTGAAATGTTAGCTTGCCTATAAAAGCCTCTCTGAATGTCCAGAATTAGATTCGGGAAAATTGTGTTTTCCTGCATTCTGCATCTCCATTAACTACATAGTGACACCAAATACATCTGACAGCACTCTTACTAAAGCTACTGTAAATTAGGTTTCCCACAAAAAGTTTCCTATCTTTTCTAACCTAACACATACAGAAGTTTCTTGTAGCTCTTTTAAGTGCTTGTTTTACTAGCAACTTACTTGTGCCAGGGTCACTGGTGTGTACTTTTAAGATAAGATAAGATATACCTTTATTTGTCCCACAGTGGGGAAATTTTCATTTACTTTTAAAACTATTATATAAACTAGAATAGTTTTGAATGTATATATATATATATATATATATATATATATATATATATATATATATATATATATATATATATATATATTTTATGTATCTATAAAGATACATTAGAACTAACTTTTCTAACCTTGGTGGTGTTTCTAACATCTGTCCATTGAACACCAGATGAGGAAAAGATAAAATTATATAATTTTGGATAATATTTTGTGGAAGTAAATTCACTCTATTTAGTTTACTAATGTCAGTTCATTAGTTATGCTTTTAGATGTTCTGTCAGTGTCATACATCCTCCTCCAAAAGTCCCAGCTGCATCTGAGCTCAGTAGGAAGTGTCTTAGGTCTGTCTGCCTCTTTAATTTCCTCTTTGCTTCTCCATGCCCTCAATGCCAAACATGCTAAGGGCATGTTCTTTTGCTTCTCCATGCCCTCAATGCCCAACATACTAAAGGCACTGGGCAAAGACATTGCAGCAAAGCACCAGCTTCCAACCACTACTGGCAAGCACTTTGCTTGCAGTTGCTTGTGCCCCCAAGTTGACCCTAACCTTAATTATTTAAATAAATTACATTTTCCAATGCAGCCTGCAATTTATGTCACTAACAATAAGAACTTTAATTAGCACTGTATGTTTCGTGGTTTCAGATGGGCTGTAACCAGAAGAGAGGAAGAAAGCAGAGCACCATATAGCTGTGCATTGTATGTAAACTCATTTAAGTATAATAATAAATAGTTAAAATGTTTAATGTATCATTTATTAGTTCATTAAACATTGTAATTGCAAAAAACAGTGGTATAAAAGTAAGAATAAACTTCACAATTTGCTGTTAGGTTTTTTTGTTTATTTCTTTGTTTTTTTCTTTTTTACTTCCAAGTTCCATGTCCACTACTTGATTCAATTTCATATACCTTGAGTAAATCACTTTCACAATTTTTTAATGACATACCATGCTTTTAACCTGCTTTTTCTTTCTGGTTTTGAGCCTAGAATGTTTTATGGATTTTTTTTTTTAATATTTGCCTTGTACTTGAAGATTCTATTTACACATCATCTGCCTCATGGCTTGGATTGCTTTGCTATTATTAATAAAAAAAAGACTCTCTGCAATTATTTCTGATGTATTAAGCAGTTACCTGAATGTAAGTGCAGATAATTTAATTAAGACAGAGTAACAAAAAAATCATATCCTGACAATAGAGCAAAGAGAGAGAGAGAGGAGTGCATAAAAGGAATCGATGAACATGTGTATGTTTCTTTGATGGAATAACCCATAAATAAATGTTTGGTAAACTCAGTATTTCTACTAAATGGAGATGTCCAAATCTAACTCAGAGGCATAAAAGGATAAAAAGGAAGTTCATAGAGAGTCATTGCTATGCCACCAGCTCTGACTGCTTATTTTCTCATTTTAAACAACACAGCAATATTTTAGTTTGGCTGTCTGAAATTCCAGTTCCTGTCTACACAGAGACAAAATCTACATGTACTTTTTATTTCACATACTCCAAGAAGAAACACCTGTCTCCTACCTTAATGAGGCCAACCCTAGGTAATAAGGGTTGCTCAAATGCATTTAGATTTTGCTTCAGCTGAGTTCCAACTTGAAAAAAGTTTTGGGCACATATGCTTTTTATGGATTTCCGATGAAATGCACAGAGCATGTGGGAAAGGATGAAAAGACTGTATACCAATTTCCCCCTCATCTTTCTCTCTTTATCTATTATACAGTATACTTGTGTTGGATTTGCCTACTAGAATGTATGGCTTAGTATCCAGTAATACAAGAAGTACACTGACTATGAAACCTCAACATGCTTAATCATAGTTGTCAAAGGTTTCTGCATTCTAGCACAGTTTGCAATATTCATATTGTTCAGCCTTGAAACTATTTTGCCAAGGCATGCCTTTCCATGCAAAAATGTAGTTGTATTTTGAATTTGGTTTAGAACTGATATGGATTATGTTGTAATGAATGCTGACATTGATATTAATCCTTAATCTTAACCTTGTCCTTCATATATTTGCATGCAGTCTTGTTGTAATATTAGTTAAAAATTAGCATTTCTGAGACCATGCTGATTTACATATGCTCAGTGGTGGGCTGTGCATTTCACACGTAGGTTTTTATGACAAACGAGATTCCTACAAACATTTATCTGACACTTTTTCTGATCCTTTTCTTCCTTCCCCTGTGTGAGTGCGAGAGCCACCTGCTAAACTCCGGTGGCCATTCATATTCTATCCATACAGTCTGATTATAAATGAATGCCTGACCATTAAAGACTATTGTTATACATGTTTATCTATTGATATTTATTTGGCATTTATATTGATGGACAGGTAGCCAGACAAGCTATTGTTTTACAGTCATGACCATTCATATTGATGTCTGACCATTCCAATCTCAACAATTCACACACACACACACACACACACACACACACACACACACACACACACACACACACACACACACACACATACTTTTCAAGCATTTCTCTTATAAAAATAATAAACCATATAACATCGTATAAAACTGTAAAGGGAGATATATTGTAACTTACAGATGTAAAATAGCATCTCCATGCAGATTTCCAAGTCTTTGTTGTTACTCCACCCCAAGAATATTTTCCGCTGCTTTGTGCAAATCTCAGATAAAACAACTATTTTGACTGTCCTTTTTTTTTACTTTGTTTTCTTTTGTAAACAAAGTCCAGTTAGCACGAGCTGGAAACAGCTGTTTCTGACTAACTGAGCACTGCAACCACTTCATGGGGCGTCACAGCAAGTGCTGCTTTGGCCAGTAAGAGTTTGTAAAGCAGGGGTCACCAATATGGTGCCCGCAAGGACCACATGAGTAGCCTGCGGGCCTTTTCTAAAAATAGCTGTTTCCAACTTTGTTAAATTAATGATCAAACTGACAACTGTGTGTATTAAACTGGCAGCCCTTCACATTAATCGGTACCCAAGAAGTAGCTCTCAGTTTCAAAAAGGTTGGTGACCCCTGTTGTAAAGAGTAATAAAACTAAGACTCACACACGTAAGGAATAAAATCCTCCAATATATCGTTAGAATCCTGCACTTATTGGTTTTTCATCAATCATTTTGTTTCCATAATGCTACTGGCTGGAAATAAAAGGTTTGAAAAGATAGGTGATGCATAATAAAAACGTCACAACACCTGCCTATAGAGTGAATACTGAAGCCAGAGATTCCGGCTCTTTTACTGTTGTTGTTGTTGTTGTTTTTCTTTTTCTTTTTTTTTAGTGTGTTGTCTTATTTGTTTTGTAACACTATTGTCAGGGAGCACCCTGCTTCTCCTCCCGTGCACAAGGAGCTCCTCACAATCCTACTGATTATCCTCACCTGACACTCATTCCCGTACATATATAAACCCCTCACTCACCTTCCCTCACCGTCCGTTATTGTTTTCTGTATACCCTGTCTACTGTTGGACTCACTCGCTAATCCTGCGCTACGCTTCTGCCGAATCTTATTCTTGGATTCTTGGAAACTTCTCTTCATTTGCTCGGGACATTGTGGACCGCGCTCCCAGAGCGCACCACGGATATCTCCCTCACAATCTCCTCACTACCCTTGGTGTTTATTGTTCTCTCTGCATCCTCTTTATTAAAACTGCACCTATTTGGACTCCGGCTTCCGCCTCCGTTTTTGCTGCATGACACCTAGATTCTACCAGCCATATTTAATAAAAAAAAAATTTTACCAGCAAGATGACGTTTTTTTATGCGAAAGTTATTCCAAAACATATACACACACAAACACCACCTGAATGGGAGAAGCCGAAAGAAAGTTTGTGTGTACTGCTTACACAAATTCAGCAAATAAATTTGCTATACATTTTCCATTGAAAAACAGTGATCTGAAATCACTGCTTGAGGCTTAGACCTTTAGAATGATGTATAGTTAGTCATGGCTACATTAACACTTGAGAACAATGGGATATCGGTTGCGCTGACACAACGCTGATGACTAAGAAGTTAAAGCAACAGCAGTTCCTTTTGGGAATGCTCCCTTGTGTTCACGCTCTGAAACAATGTGTGCAATCAGTTAAAAATTGGATGTTAGCCATCACTGGTAGGGTGACGTCACGACCAGGAAGTATAAAACACACATGGAGCGAAGCCAGCGCCAGTTTATGTTTGTTCACAAATGTGTTTGTTGTTTTTGTCAATTGTTTGTCAAAGAAAAAAAATAAAAGAAAGCAAGCAAGAAGGTGAAACACACTTTCCAGCTGTGCATTTCTCTTTGCCCCCACTAGACAATCTTTAATGTTTAATATCTCCTCCCTCACAATTTACATACAGCAATAATTTTATGAGGCTTTGCATATCCCACCTTTTGCTTACGTGTTTTCTGGTAACTTTATACCTATTCTTTGTAAAATTCCACCCATTTACAGGAGGCCTTATTTACCTCCAGACGATTCTAATTTACATGTACAAAAAATTTCCTATTTTAAATTTCAAACCTTTTCCTAAAAAATCCCCTGATGGTGCATTTTTGCACATAACAATGAAACAGCTCATCCACTGCAATATTTACACCTTTTCTTAAAATCTCGTCTAAAAAATGCAAATCATCCTTTGTTTTGTTTTGTGTACACTTTGTATAGAAATTTGTTTTTTTCTAGTTTTACAAACCAGGACTTTAGTTTTACCACTCAGCACTTTTCTCCAAATGCTTTTCCTATTTTTCATAGCTCTCGTCTTTTACTTAGTTTTTCTTAAAATCTTCTTAAAATATATTTTTAATGCCATAATACTATTTTATAGAAAAATTCTTATCTTACTCTTATCCTGCCTGCATTTTAAGCTCATGCTCTCATAGAAACATCTTACTTCCTGTGTGTTTTGGACATTAGATCGCTCCGCCTCGGACCTCCGCAGAGTGCATCGCTCCGATTTGGACCTCCGCCGAGGGTGTCGCTCCATCTCGGACCTCCGCAGAGGGCTTTGTTCCACCTCGGGCCTTGCCCAACCACAAGGATGTTTCAGCCAGCGGCAGTTCGCAACAACTCCGCGGTTTCACCACTGGCACCCAACCTTCCTCAGATCTTTGGTGGTACGGGCATGCCCAAGGCTTCCCTCTTCCAGACCTCCTCTTTCGACCCTGTACGGATCGCGGGACCCACCTCGGAGTGTCCCGGCCAACCTGGCGATGTGGTTTGGGGCATCAGGAGCCACCCCTGGAGGGGGAGGTAATGTCAGGGATCCACCTGCCACGCCTCCCTTGGAGGTTCTCACGCTGCCTCTCGCTGCTCTAATCAGCAGCGAGATCCACCTGCCACGCCTCCCTTGGAGGTTCTCACGCTGCCTCTCACTGCTCTAATCAGCAGCACCTGTTCCTCATTACCTTTCCCCTTTAAAAGGTCCCAGTTACACCTCACTCACTGTCGGATCTACTTAGTTACAATAGTGACCTATCGGATTACTGACCGCCAAGCATTCCCTGCTGGTTCATGCTCCTTGTTCTGTGTTTTAGGATTATACCCGTTTTACGCATTATACCCGCTTTACGGATTATACCCGCATTCTGGATTATACCCACGCTATGGTTCGTACCACTCTCAGAATTGTGTTTATGTTCTGTACTTAAATGAGACATGATCAAGGTACTCTTCCTTCCTGCGCGCGGTCACTGCCGTGACAGTTGTTTTATTGTTAATTCTGTCATTAAGAAATGGCAGAGAATCTGCAGAATGCCATTGAAGTGTGCAGATTTGAGTCCTTTTTTCATTTTTTTTTTTTTTTTTTTTTTTTTTTCCCAACTAATATTTCTATAAACCTTTGAGAAATCTGATTCTTCATTATAACTGTAGTTAAATGCCACAATTCATCATAAACGTCTTAATTATATTAATTACATTTAGGCAATGATGCTGCTAACTAGCATTTGCTTGACATTTTTCTCCTAATTGAATTACAATTTAAGCAATATAGCAGATAAAATATAGAACTGTTAACAGAGGTCAAGCAAGTGGAACATATCTATAGGTAGAACAATGTACAAAATACAAATTCATATTTGCATTATTTCACTTATGTGGGATCTTTGACGTGGACTATTTTGCTTATATATTTATATTCACAAACAATAGTTGCTAGTACTTTACCCTCCCTAAAACCCATCAAATGCATTAGTATCGAAATGAATGACAATTCTAGTGATAATTGTAATAACATTATCCCTGTTACATACAGGCTAAAAGGTGAATATGTTGCTATTATAAGGATTAGATAAAGCAAATGTTAAATGCCACTCCATTAGCCAGTAGTCAAATAGCATTGTTGGTAATGTAGGATACTGTAAGAAAAACATTCATGTAAATTCATTAAATGTCAAGAATTTTATTTGTCCAAAAAAAAAAAAAAACACTTGACCCTACTGGATATCATGTTATTTATAAAGATTGATATACAAGTATTTCAGGATGGTGTCATGTAAGGACAGAATCACACAATAGTGGAGGTAAATGCAAATGCTGAGGTAAGAAAAAATCTGAGGTATCATCACTATAAAAGAAGACAAAAAAATCCAAAATAGTTAGCAAATAACAATAGCAAAATATCAAACACAAAAAAACATAGGCAAAACGAGAATGCAAATGAGATCCAAAGTGGAAAGAAATACACGAGACCAAAATAGCTCATTAATAATTTAATTAGGTATCAACAGATAATTACTTCACAAAATGCAAACATAAGAATATATATATATATATATATATATATATATATATATATATATATATATATATATATATATATATATATATATACAATGATTAATAAAATAAGGAAGTGCATATAGCTGTGAATAAATAGACAAAAAAATGTGTAACTCTAACTGCAGAAGGAATGGGGATGACTTTCGACATATCAGTAGGTACAGTATGTTTAGGGGGAATTCTGACTTGTACAGTATGACTAGTATAAATACATTGATACAAACTAGTGGTGGCCATTGGCCAAAGACTTTTCTGCTGTCCTAAATTGAATCAGAATCACTGACTTACATTTTAATTATATATTTCTTCCATGAATATGTATTTATACTTTAGCATTTTTCTTTTTTGTAAAAATTGCACACACAATTTGCCTTAATTTCAAATCATAATGAAAACCTGCACCAGTCAAAAATGCACCAGGATGAAATGCACAAAAATGCATGGAAAACCTCATTTTATGAGATACTAATATTGACTATTTCTATAGTTTCTATAGAGTATTTCTATAGGTTTCTATAGTTGAGGCATAATAATTATGGTATTAAGAGGTGGGTTCATTCAAGTTGGACACCACTGATGGCCTAGGTGTAAAGCCTGCCACTGTTACATACATCACACAACAAAGACATTTCTAAAGGTTTGTTCCGATAAACAGCGAATATAATAGGCAGTAGGATATCAATTTTGCCCATAGGACCTAAGTTGTGTAGATGTAAGGATGTGCTAATGTAAGGTTGAATTAACACATTTTGAAGCAGAATATTTTTAAATACCTTGACAACTTAAGTCATGTTTTGACAGTGCCATTCATTACATTGCAACACCAACATTGCACATTTAATATGACCCTTATGTTATTGTGTGTCTTATGTCTGTGTGTAATTGGCAAATTGGAAAATGTCATACCACTTCGTTATGTTAACAAATATGCTCTCAGTTTGATGTCAGATCAGACACCTTTTGTAGCCTTACAAACCTTGACCTCAATGTTTCACTTAATACAAAAAATCTAAAGTTTATAATTCTTGACTAATAGTATAATGAGGATTCTTTAAAAATATCAATCACTTCACCTAAAGCACTTGTTAATGACATTTTGAATGTGCATTATAATGACATAACTAATTTTTTATAAATATTAAAGGTGCAGTAAGCTGCAGGGCATTAGCATTATTAGAAATACATTTCAAGCGTATCTTCGTGCCAGCAATACTTAGTGTTCCGTTCACACATGGCTGACCTGACACCAGTGCTTTAATGTAGCTGTGCTTACTTTGTGTGCTACATGTTGCCAAAGGACAATGTTTATGTCAGTGGTGTTGAAGCTCATGCAAGTATGTTCTGAAAGCTATTGTAGGAATTAAAGTACAGATGGTCCCCCAATTACGTTTGTTCGACTTACTATTTTATGATCTTATAATGATGATAGCAATACAATAAAATTGTAAAAATATCACGCAACAGGCACAGGCAGCAGCGTAGAATGTACGATATGTACTGTGAAATGCTCCACTCTCGCTAGAGGTTGATGGAGTAAAGTTGTCTTAGTGTGTATTTTTTTCTGTTTTAAACAGCAATTTTAGTGATAAAAGCATGTCTTCCAAGTCTCCCAAGTATGTCTCCTGCTTGTAGTGAAAAAAGAAGAGGAAAGCCATCAGTTAAAAAAAAAAATTATATATCAGCATGAAGCAGTAAAGACTGTCACAGTCATAGTATCATCTTCGACTTATGATATTTTTGAAGACTTGGGGCAGTTGTAACGTATCTCCACCGTAAGTAGAGGACTACCTGTATTATACTTTTCTTTTTGTCGTGTTGATCTTGTAACCTTGATATTCACAACAATTTTTGCAATGACATAGGGGAGATGGGAATTGCAGTAGATTATTACTTTAATGGATATTTTTTGATTACTTGCTCTTGACTTTAACTTTAACTTGCCAGTCTTAACCAACACTGTGCTTTCCGGGGAAGCAAGGTGGAACTAAAAATACAAAACATTGGTCAGCAAGTTGCCTGCAACAAAGTTGTCCTTAGTGTGGGTGCCTGTGAGAAAGGGTCACTGGTATTGTTTGATAACAGGCTTTTGTTTAGTTTCTCCCTGATTGAACTATGTTTGCACACAACACTATCAAGATCAGCCAATCAGCATGCTGAAAGTAATGCTCATGTGATCGGTTCTGCCGAGTCAAGCCGATTAGAATGTGTCCAAGGAAGCTTAACTGTGTTTGTATTTGATTTACCCAGTGTACTTTGATTGATGACAGTAAATGGATTATTCCCACATTGCTAATCATTTCTAGTGAATTTTCAAACCGACACCTTATATCAGGCATGTTTTCTAACATTTTTAATATAAATAGGAGAGAGTTACCAGTAGCCAAACAATGTTTCAAAGACTTAGGTGAGATCATGATCATGACCAATGGCCCCTAACACACCAACATAGCACATTGTACCAATATGTACATTTCTAAATAGTTTAAAAAATCTTTTTATTTTTAAATGTTTGTTACTTAGCTAATATGATAGATAGCTGTAATCAATACTTAATTTAGTGTGTACACTTTAATACTACAGTACACTTTATGTTGACATAAAAAAAAAAATCATTATCAAGCGCCAATATCCAAATATCTGTTTTACTTTTTCCTTTACTACATTCATAAGGATAATAGCACTAAAAATAATAATCATCACCAACAAACATTAAACTGTTTTTTCCACTTTTTTGCACTGGATTCTGTTTTGCTAAATAGAAGCAGTTAACATGAAGTGATAAGGGTGTTGACGGAATGTGAACACAATCATAATCATAAACTTGGATGTATGCAGGCTTCAAGGGCAATATTAATAATGCAAATTTATATTCTAGCATCATCATAAAGTCAGTGGAACAAAAAATATTTAAATGACTGTTATGACCTTATAACACTCACTATGAACTCCACACATCATTTTAGAGGTGGAATTATTGAAAAGTGATGCAGGTCGGCTGATGGCCTTCTTATAAATACGTACTCCTGAATATTTATCATGCTGCTTTTGTAATAGAATAAAGTAATGGTAAGAAAATCAGGTTGTGAGTCTTTAATTCTGCACCTATTTGAATGTGTGAACCCAGGCAGTGACAGCAGGCAGTTCTGCCTCACTGACCACATGAAAAGGACCCATCTGTACACACTCTTCTAAACGTATGGACCAGAGTCCTCCAAACCCAAGGTTAAACACACTCCAAGCAAATAGTTTTCTTGGGTGGTGAAGTTCACAACAACTGGCAACTGTTGACAAGCTACATAGGTCACTTTGGTTAATGCGATGCATCTAATCAAAGCAATAAATAAAAACACAAATATTAATCTTAGCAAAGCTATAAATAGGCATTAAAGAAATAATTGTGCAAAAGGTTGATGAAATATAGACTGAATGACACAGGGCTCTTTGGTCATGCTCTGAAAAGTGCACATTTTTCTCTTTATTATATTTACTGTGAAATACAACAGGTATGATACATTGCTACAGTATGTCTAGACATGGAATTAAAGCTAAATAAATTATGAGTGACAGGAAAAGCTGGTGGCTCTGTTATTCTGATGAATCAGATGACTGCCTACGGGTCATTTGTTCCTTAAATAAAACCACTACTACTACTACTACTACTACTACTACTACTACTACTACTACTATTACTATTAATAATAATAATAATAATAATAATAATAATAATAAATAATAATAATAATAAATAATATTTAACCCTTTTTTTAGCCCCACACCCGTTCTGTTTTAATCTTTTCCAACGCTCTAAAAAAAACACCCAAAAAACACCACCACCACCAACAAAAAAAATCACATATTTACACACATTCTTACATCAAAGAATATAGGATTCAGAGGGTGGACTTAAGCATATAGCTTTGAAGAGAAAGAAATGAGTGCATGTGCACAAAATATAATCTTTAGTATCCAAACGCCATTGAAAATTCTTACTCTCATTTAAATAATAATGTTAAAAATTTTAATAATGTTACATTTTTGTTACATTTTAATGGGTATGGATCGGTTTCAGTAGTGCTTACAGCTGAGCAAGCATATGTAAAAATAGTAGCTCATACACAACTAAATTACATAAAAAAAAAAGATTTTGGTGTTGTATAATCTTTATTATCCATACTTCCATGGAAAATTATTGGTTGCAATTAAAATAATTACGGGTACGCCTTTCTTATTAAATAAGTATTTGGATGAAATATAATATATCCTATATCCTAATAGGGGAGACATAAATAGAAGATATAACCAGGTTCTAAAAAAAATGGAGCAAGGCTCAGGGTTTAAAAAAGAGTGATGTTTTACCTAAATACATTTTTAAAGCAAAAAATGTTTGGTTAAAAAAATTTTCAATGCAGATATTTTAAATGTCATTCTTACTTTAACAGAACTGGATGCATCAGAAAAAAAAAAAAAAAAAAGAAATACAAGGTATTTAAAAAATAACATCATGACACAGAAAGTGTTGATTGGTTGGGCATCTGAGACCGAGACTAGTTTATACAGTGCCTCCAGAAAGTAATTATACCCTTGACCTGCCTTTACTTGTTATATGGGCATTTCAATTCCCTCTGAATTTCATATATATATATATATATATATATATATATATATATATATATATATATATATATATATATATATATATATATATATATATATATATATATATATATATACAGTGGGTACGGAAAGTATTCAGTAAATGTTTCACTCTTTGTTATATTGCAGCCATTTGCTAAAATCATTTAGGTTTATTCTTCTTCCTCATTAATGTACACATAGCACCCCATACTGACAGAAAAACACAGAATTGTTGACATTGTTGCAGATTTATTAAAAAAGAAAAACTGAAATATCACATGGTCCTAAGTATTCAGACCCTTTGCTCAGTATTTAGTAGAAGCCCCCTTTTGATCTAATACAGCCAGGAGTCTTTTTGGGAAAGATGCAACAAGTCTTTCACACCTGAATTTGGGGATCCTCTGCCATTCCTCCTTGCAGATCCTCTCCAGTTCTGTCAGGTTGGATGGTAAATGTTGGTGGACAGCCATTTTTAGGTCTCTCCAGAGATGCTCAATTGGGTTTAAGTCAGGGCTCTGGCTGGGCCATTCAAGAACAGTCACGGAGTTGTTGTGAAGCCACTCCTTCGTTATTTTAGCTGTGTGCTTAGGGTCATTGTCTTGTTGGAAGGTAAACCTTTGGCCCAGTCTGAGGTCCAGAGCACTCTGGAGAAGGTTTTTGTCCAGGATATCCCTGTACTTGGCCGCATTCATCTTTCCCTCGATTGCAACCAGTCATCCTGTCCCTGCAGCTGAAAAACACCCCCACAGCATGATGCTGCCACCACTATGCTTCACTGTTGGGACTGTATTGAACAGGTGATGAGCAGTGCCTGGTTTTCTCCACACATTCCGCTTAGAATTAAGGCCAAAAAGTTCTATTTTGGTCTCATCAGACCAGAGAATCTTATTTCTCACCATCTTGGAGTCCTTCAGGTGTTTTTTAGCAAACTCCATGCAGGCTTTCATGTGTCTTACACTGAGGAGAGGCTTCCGTCGGGCCACTCTGCCATAAAGCCCCGACTGGTGGAGGGCTGCAGTGATGGTTGACTTTCTACAACTTTCTCCCATCTCCTGATTGCATCTCTGGAGCTCAGCCACAGTGATCTTTGGGTTCTTCTTTACCTCTCTCACCAAGGCTCTTCTCCCCCGATAGCTCAGTTTGGCCGGACGGCCAGCTCTAGGAAGGGTTCTGGTCGTCCCAAACGTCTTCCATTTGAGGATTATGGAGGCCACTGTGCTCTTAGGAACCTTAAGTGCAGCAGAAATCTTTTTGTAACCTTGGCCAGATCTGTGCCTTGCCACAATTCTGTCTCTGAGCTCTTCAGGCAGTTCCTTTGACCTCATGATTCTCATTTGCTCTGACATGCATTGTGATCTGGAAGGTCTTATATAGACAGGTGTGTGGCTTTCCTAATTAAGTCCAATCAGTATAATCAAACACAGCTGGACTCAAATGAAGGTGTAGAACCATCTCAAGGATGATCAGAAGAAATGGAAAGCACCTGAGTTTAATATATGAGTGTCACAGCAAAGGGTCTGAATACTTAGGACCATGTGATATTTCAGTTTTTCTTTTTTAATAAATCTGCAACAATGTCAACAATTCTGTGTTTTTCTGTCAATATGGGGAGCTGTGTGTACATTCATGAGGAAGAAGAATGAACTTAAATGATTTTAGCAAATGGCTGCAATATAACAAAGAGTGAAAAATGTAAGGGGGTCTGAATACTTTCTGTACCCACTGTATATATATTGAAAATAATATATATACAGAAAATAAAATATATACATATATTTTACTGTATATATAATAATATATATACAGTAAAATATATATATATATATATATATATTTTTTTTATTATTTTTTTTTTATAAAAGATAGTACTTTTATTTACAGATAAACGCTATGTTTACATATTTAGATTTTGCCATTTTCTTTTATTTATTTTTTTTATTTTTCAGAATGTAGTAGACTTTTTTCTCAAAAAAAACCCCCAAAAAAAACAAAACAAAAGAAGTTTCTCAAGCCATTCTTTTGTAGTTTTGGCCTTCCTTTGCATATATTTTTACCCAAAATACAGATTGCCAATGCACCTAATTTAGCCTAATTGAAAAGTTTTAATAATATTGAAATCTTTTCAAAGATATTTAAAAATGTAATAATAATTTTTTTTTTAAATGTCCTCTTAACAACTTCATCTCAAATTTTCAGAAACAGCTGCTCTGTTACCATGACAGTGTGGCTGATCTGATATGCTATCTTAGCTGCCAGACATCTCAAAAGTAATAAAAATGCATTTTGCAAGTATATTTCTGGACACAAATCAATTTTAAATTAAGACAGGTGTACCCTGTGGATCATAATTCATATGAGCTCGTGAAAATCAAAAAGCTAGTGCTAATTATGAGTGTTAAAAGAAAAGGAGGGATGAAATTTTTTTAATTTAGCAGATTTTAGAGTAAATAATTAATTCAGTGTTTTTCTGTAGAGACGTACTACAAAATTAGCAAAAAATTAAAATCTCCACTCCAATATGCTTATCTTCAGGTATGCATTACAGTAGAAAGAGAAATACAGGTAGTCCGCCACTTACAATTGAGATACGTTCCGATGACACCATGTTGTATATTATATTGTAAGTAGAAACATGGCCTGGTCCAGCCTTTCCAGGAGTCTTATAGAATGATAATCAGTATGGGGTAGTATGCTGTAATTTGTTAATAATTTAACAAAACGCAGTACATAATTTGGCAAAACAGAGGAATTTACAGTACTGTAATGTATAAAAGTACAGTACAAGCACCGATGCAGGTGTATAGATGAGCACCAGTAGGTGAGTGGAGAGCAGAGCCGGACAAAACTAATCATTGCACTTTGTTTTGGTGTCCAGCAACGCAGATAAATTGTAGAGAGACACGAGCTAAAATTGGGCTTGGAAACACCAAAGACACAGAAAAAATACTTGCTCTATCACCAAGACAACTTAATTTTGTAAAGAATCTCACAAGGTAAGGGATGCGCACAACCTGGCAGCGTATCATACCGCATATACACTGCTATGTTTGTCTGCCAATAAAATTTTTACAGTTTTGTCGTATTGCTATCATAGTTAAAAGATTGAAAAATAAATGTCTTTCTGAAGACAATGTACATGGCAGTCAGTATATGAAATAATGAGTGAGAGAGACATTTACAAAAGGTGCATGTCAGCAAAAAGACAAATGCGACTCTCGCTTATGGCTAAGTACCTTTCCAATCTGGAGGGCAGCTGCATGCATTAATTATGTTTAATAGCTTTGTTTGGACCTTTTTTATTACATTATCTTTCTGACACCAACTACATATCCATCAACATGCATATCTAAAGATCTATGCACAGGTCCAAAGCCTAAAGCTCATAGTAAAAACTTTAGTACTTGTAATTCAAGTTGTTTCCATGTAAAGATAAAAATAAAAAAATAAAAACAGATAAAAATATTATTTTTTTTCAAGAATTTACTATTAAACCTACAGTTAAAGTTACATTTAGGGAAAAATTTTTCTTTCCAAAAACACCAAATAAATTATACTCTAAATTAGTGGTCCCCAACCTTTTTTTGCACCACAGACCAGATTAATGTCGGACAATATTTTCACGGACCGGCCTTTAAGGTGGGGACCACTGCTCTAAATAACAGCGGTGGATGAAGTACACTATTTCTGTATTTAAATAAACATATACATCTCCTGCTTGCAATGTTACTGTAGCAAAGTCTTTTTGGGTAAAAACAAAAAGTGCTTGCATTTAAATGTACTTTGGTATAAATTGTTAAAGTACAAATTTTTTAGTTTGTTAACAAATGTACTTATTAGCTATATTTAAATTTTCTATGCAATTGAATTTTTTGTTTTTCTGAATGTCATGCCTTTTTAAACAGAGAGTTTTCTATTGCTACTGGATACAGTGAGAGGACACCCACTGGAGGGGGGTGTGCCCTGAAGCACATCCTGTGGCAGGATTAACAGCCTGACTGCCTGATGGTGCTGAGGAGGGACGGGCACCGTGTAATGAGGTGTACACCGCCCTCCTAAGGTTGAGGCTCTCTGGTTGTCAGGGCCTGCATGACCCTTAGGTCCACCGGCTCCTTGGGCGTGGGCCTAGAGTGTCTGGGTGGCAACGGGCTGGGGCTGCGCCCGCCCAGAGGTCCCTTGGGGGGCGTCGAGGGTGATAATGCCGCTGACTGCTTCTTGTCCTAATGGAACTTACCGACGACCACCCCTACGGCGTTGCCGAACAAGCCAGAAGGGGCCATCAGGCCATTTAGCAGGAAAGCCCTGTCCCCCTAAGGGCTAGGTCAGCCCCAGAGCTGAATCCCTCGTACATCTCCCACAGCAGGTCAGCCTGGTATGCCTGCAACACAAATCATGTGTGGGCAACCCGCTGCCATGTAAACCAAAGTGGCTCGCACCGGTTAAGTGGGCAGTACTGGGGCCTTGATGCTACTTGGCTGGGAGGAGTTCGTGGTCTCGCTAGCTTCCATAATCTCTCCCTCCTCAGAGAAAGAAATGTGGAGCTCCGAAGGGCGTGCTTCCTCCAGGGAGCGAGTGCCAGACCTGGCAGGTGAGGCGTCTCTATGCTCTTCTGTCATATCCACTTGCAAACCCCACAACATTCCCCTGGCATAGCCTTCTCGTCGTGACCTCACCCCGGCCGGATTTCACATGTGATTCAGAGATTGAGCAACACAGAAGCGTTTTTAAAGCGTTTCGATGCAGCTCGAGTTCCTGAAAGGGAACTAGACTATCATTCTCATGAAGGAAGTCGTTAAATTCAACTCTGAACTACATTATAAAAATAATAATTCAGTGAGGAAGACAATAATAAAACTTAATCTATACATAATTTAAGATTTTAAGATTTTTGTATGGTATTTCGGCCGTTTGGCCAATGCTATCACAGTCAATAGTTTGCAGAGATATTCAGTCTGTTTCCATATTCTCTGTATGGCCTGTGTATGGTGTCCGTGACAAGTGTTTCAGTCGGCCTCCTGCTGCGCTGTCTCAGCAGGTAATACAGCAGCTAATGGAGACTGTCAAAGAACATGTTCTTCTTTTATATCATTTTGCTTTGAAATGAATCTCTGTATTAAATACATACTCTGAACTGAAGCATGACTAGGTTGAAAAAGGAAAAAAGTTTACAAAAAAAAAAGTGCTAGAACTGTACTAGAATAGTACTAAAACTTGAACAAGACACAATAACAGCAGCAGTACAGAACAATAGCTGGTTTACGGCTTTCAACCCATAACTTTTCTGGATCGCTTTAGGACTGATTATGAATTTATATATTAAATAAAAAAACAATTCCATGCAGGAAATATATATTCAAGGCACTTTTACTAGACAACATATATTACTTGTATTTTTGAGCAGTATCAACTTTAAATGATAAACAGTTAAGCCCAAAGTGTCTTCTTTCCAAATATATCTAAATTGTTTATGTAAATTGTTTAATTTAATTGTTTCTAAATTGTTTAATTGTTCATTCACTTTTATCAGGAACTGACAAAACATCTCATTTACATTTAGGTAGGTCATTTTCAGCTGTGAGTCCCAAAACTGGGGCGAATACTAACAGGATAAGAGCATATGTGAAAACAGACACCTTTATTTTGATTAGATAATCATTTATAACAGCAGATCTGACAGTCCATTTGGTTGCAACAAAGTTTTGTTGTGCCTGAGGGAGTTGTATTTTGCATTTTGTGTGTTATCTGTAACAAAGCAATATACGTTTGTTGTGTTAACTTGATAAAATATTTGCCATCCTTTATGCAATCGTTGGCAAATTTGTGTGATATAGAATTAATGCAATTCTTAAGGACTGTCATTACTGTATAGATTACTTTTTTTTTTTTTTTACCTATTTTGAGGTCAAGTTATAGACATTTCATATTTTGTAAGAAGTTTTTCAGTGAACATTTTACACAACATCTTCCGTGTTCACCTAAGAATGATTATGATTTGCTAACATTATTGATATTTAACTCAATAATACAACCCCTGATAACCCCAAAATGTCTGACTGAAGAGCACTGATACAATAACACAGTGGTCCCCAACCCCCGGGCCACAGACCGGCACCGGTCTGTGGGTCAATTGGTACCGGGCTGCACAGAAGGAATACATAACTTACATTATTTTCGTTTTATTTATTATCTGATTCTGAACTATGTTTCTGAACTCACTCTCGACGCTCTTACCGCTAAGTTAAAAACCCCCAAGCTAGAAAAATTGACAAAAAACAACAAAGTGGATTTACATTTATTATTATATTTAAAAAAAAATACCAGTTTATATGACGGTCGTATAATTTTATTTAGTCGTATTTATCCGCCACACCTTAAAGGCCGGTCCATGAAAGTACGGTCTGACATTAAACCGGACTGTGGCGCAAAAAAAAGTTGGGGACCACTGCAATAACATAAACAAAAACACCCACTCACACAGGTCTTCAATTTTACATTAGAGGTGAAGTGTGCAGAGTACAGGTTCATTGCTGAAGCTCAATTCCACCTTTCATCCTCATGCTCTAACCAAAAATTACAAATAGCATCAGATTATTTATGCTGTCTTCTTAGTGGATGCTCGTTCATAGATGTTTACTTTTCAGCTGGTCCGCAACGTTTCCAGTCTTTTTGTGTCATGTATGATGTACATGCCCTATTTCTTGTTAAACTGGAATTAATATAATTGTTAGATGTTGGCTAATTGATGGAATTTAGCAAAAAAAATGTCCCTATATATGAACACTTTTGGGACACTCTATAGAATGATTCACTCCTTTACAATGTCAGCTGAGCTAAATTTACATTTAAATTTACATATGCTGTTTTTGTGTCCCAGTTAAGTTTTACAAGGTACAAGGTACATTCTGACTGGCTCTTGAACACCATGACAGAATACATTTTATATAGCTAGATCTAGTCACTAGACTGAAATCAGTGAGATTAAAGATAAACTTAAACTTAAAGATAGTTTATCGTCAAGTTGCTACTTTGCTGCAAAAAAAAAAAAATCTGTGTTTAGGATACCAATTGGTGATCCATACCCTGCCCTGTGGGCTATAAAGTCCAGTTAAAGGACACTCTTGTGAACAAGCATGAATACATACTTCTTAGAAGGAGTTTGATGGTTGCACATCATCAAATTGCCACTTGCTGTAAATGCAGTCAGTCTCTGGAGATGTCTTTGACATACCATATTAAACACTGTGGAGGGTCAATGGTTAAGACACTGTTACTGATCAGAAAGTTGAGAATTTAAACCCCAGCACTGTTAACCAGGGGTGGGTATGATGGTTTTGACCCCTACCTCCTATTAAGCTGGAATATGTGAAGAAAATAATTTCACTGTAATGCAATGTATACATATATGTAAGGCTTCTTCTTTCTACTAAAGGAAGCTGTAAACTTTTCCAGGACTTGTCTAATACAGCATGTCTAGACTTTATTTTTAGCTTACTATTAAAAAATAAAGGAACAAGCAGTGTATGTATATATATATATATATATATATATATATATATATATATATATATATATATATATATATATATATATATATATATATATATATATATATATATACACAGTCGAACCCACTTATCTCGACCTCGGTTAACTCGCCAACCCTATTAAGTCGACGTTTTTGAAGTGGAGCCGCCAAATTCTTGCGTTGTCTTAGCATTTTCTCATCGGTTATGCCGAATTTTTTTATGTCGCCGAACCCTGATATCTTGAGCACAAGGGGGGGTAAATTTGCCACTTAACGTCGGTTATCTCGATCGGCACTGTGCAGCCGCAGAACTCGTGGAAGTGGCGGAAAAATCAAGCCTTACAGATGCTACAGGTGTAGGATACTTTTCAGAGCTGTGTGTCAGAGTGAAATGACTCGAGAATTTAATTTTGACACTGGTTAGCTTTTTGTAAAAACGAACTACACCCCGCATGTTTTTTGTGATTTTGTGAGCAATCTTTGTGTTTGCAATGTTGGAGAATATAATAAAGGTTTGTATCGAGAATCAACAGTGGTTTGTATTGTATACTGGTAAATCTCTGCTGTTAGTTGGTGCACAAATGCCTTTTGTTGTTAAATGTTATGCAATGAACGGGAGGTGAAAGCCGAAGTAAAAGTTATTGCAACACAGGGCAAAGCCAAACGCAAACACTTGCCTTGAAAGTGAATATTGCGGTGGTGCGCTCTGGGAGCGCGGTCCACTAAGTCCCAAACTGAAAAGAGGCAGTCTGTATATATAATCCATGGGTGCGCTTGGTAGAAGCGCGGCGCTGAACAGCACACGGGAAGTGTGTTTCTTCTTTGGGAAGAAAAGCGCAGCCGTTGAGAAAGTGCGGAATCCGAGTGGGAAGGCACGTACCGGGATGCGATAACAATGACCGCCATGAACCAACATATACAAACAATAACGGACGGTGAGAGTGTGGAAGTGAGGGGTTTAAATAGGAGCTGGTGATGAGTGCTAAATGTGCGCGATTGAAGCCGGGAGCTTCAGAGAAAGCGGAAGTTTGACAACCGCCAAAGGGGGCATGGCAGGTGGTTTCCTGACAGTTAACAAACATGTATGTAAATTTTTATAGCATGCCTTCATCAAACAAATCGCATGATGCTGTTGTGTAAAAAAACCTCCAAAAACACGTGCATGTACAATCTAATTTATTAACGCACATCATGTACATAAAAAAATTTCAAGCATGTTAATATATTGCCACCATATTGGTTTTTGTTTATCTCGATCATCGGTTATCTCGACGTTATCTGGGCGTCCCCTAGGCCCTCGACATAACCGGGTTACACTGTATATATATATATATATATATATATATATATATATATATATATATATATATATATATATATATATATATATATACATATATATATACACACACACACACACACACACACTGGCGATCAAAATTAGAGAACAATTTATAAACAATTGAACAATTCTGAAATAATGTCATCTTCACTGCTCAACAGTTGAAGGAGTTTTTGTCCTGTCTATACCATGCTACCAAAACACCTTTTCCAAAAAATAACTAAGGCATTTAAAAAAAAAAAAAAATTATTTTGCAGAAAACACACTGATCAAAATTAGAGAACAACAATGACTGTAGCATGGAAAAAGATTACAACAAAATTGTCTGAAGGTTACAACAGTCAGCAATTAGTAGGAAGTGTACAGGCCTCTGCTCTGAATGACTTCAGCACATTCAGCACACAACAGGACAGCACGAGTCTCTCACACTGCTCTGGTGTGATTTTGGTCCACTCTTCTTCCAGTCTCCTCCACAGTTTGGTGACTGTAATGGGTTTCTTGGCCATAACTTTGTCGCCAAGGATTTTCCAGAGGTTCTCTATTGGGTTGAGATCAGGACTCTGGGCAGGCCATGTCATTATTTTAATGTTTTCAGTTTCAAGGAACTGCTTTACCCGTTTTGCTGTGTGACATGGAGTGTTGTCCTGCATGAACACTGCGGGCTGATTGGGTGATGAACGCAGGGAAGGAACCATATGTTGTTGAAGAAGGTTCTGATAAACATTTGCATTCACTCTGCCATGTAACTGTATAAGAGGCCCAACTCCTGCTGCAGAAAACATGCCCCCCAAACCATGACACTTCCTGCTTCACTTTTCACTGACTTCTTTACACACTTTGGGTTCAGTCTTTCTCCAGTTTGTCGCGAACATAATGTTTTCCATCTGACCCAAATAAATTAAACTTGCTTTCATCACTGAAGTGAACTTTGGACCAGTTCTCCTCTGTCAAGTCAAGTCAAGTCAAGTTTATTTGTATAGCGCTTTTCACAACAGACATTGTCTCAAAGCAGCTTTACAGAAAACAACAGTGAAGGTGAATGGTGTGCGTTTGTCCCTGATGAGCAAGCCGTGGCGACAGTGGCAAGGAAAAACTCTGTCCACACAACATGCTCCTCAGCAAAGCTTAGTCTAGCCTTTTGATTCTTTCTGCTAATGAGAGGTTTGGTCACTGCAGAGTGGGCTTTCAGTCCAAATGCTCTTAAACGTCGAGACACTGTATAACGAGACAGATCCCTACCCTGTTCAGCGCTGAACTGGTGAGCAATTCCAGCTGCAGTGTGGAAACGATTGCCCATTGAGATCCTCTGCAGTATCCTGTCCTCTCTTGTATTTGTCTTCCGTGGACGACCAGCCTTCTTGGCGGACTTGAATGAGTTTGTGATGTTGTAAAGATTCAATATTCTTGAAATCACAGATTTGGAACGATCAAGTTGTCTTGCTATGGCTGATAGGGTCATCCCTTTGGCCTTCATCTGGACACCCTGCTGCCAGAGGCTTTCAGTCACTTTAGAACGGCCCACCATCTTGCAGAGTCAGTGAAACTGGAAGTTAGGCTGCCAGTTAAATAGGGGTTGACAGATAATCAAGGAAATTAGCACCAGATACCAGATTAACACCAAAAACTGGGAGGTATCTGAAAGTGTTCTCTAATTTTGATCAGTGTGTTTTCTGCAAAATAATGTTTTTTTTTTTAATGCCTTAGATAATTTGTGGAAAAGGTGTTCTGGTAGCCTGGTATAAACAGGACGAAAACTCCTTCAACTGTTGAGCAGTGGAGATGACATTATTTCATAATTGTTCAATTGTTTATAAATTGTTCTCTAATTTTATCGCCAGTGTATGTGTGTGTGTGTATATATATATATATATATATATATATATATATATATATATATATATATATATATATATATATATATATATATATATATAACCCAGCCATTAGGGGGGCACAAGCCAGTGCACTCTTAGTGCCGGTCCCAAGCCCGGGTAAATGGGGAGGGTTGCGTTAGGAAGGGCATCCAGCGTAAAACATGTGCCAAATCAAATATGCGGATCACAAATGAGAATTTCATACCGGATCGGTCGAGGCCCGGGTTAACAACGACCGCCACAGGTATCGTTAGCCGACAGGGTACCGGTGGAAATTGGGCTACTGTTGGCCGAAGGAGGAGAAGGAGAGGAGGAAGACGTCTACAGAGACGGCAGGAAAAGGAGCAGTGTAGGAGAGTAGAGGTTCGGGTTGGTACTTTAAATGTTGGTACTATGACAGGTAAAGGGAGAGAGGTAGCTGATATGATGTTGAGGAGAAAGGTAGATATGCTGTGTGTTCAGGAGACCAAGTGGAAAGGGAGTAAGGCCAGGAACATTGGAGGTGGGTTTAAACTGTTTTATCATGGTGTGGATGGAAAGAGAAATGGTGTAGGGGTGATTCTGAAGGAAGAGTACAGTAAGAGTGTAGTGGAGGTGAAGAGAGTTTCTGATAGGGTGATGATCGTGAAGGTGGAGGTTGAAGGGATGATGATAAATGTCATCAGTGCCTATGCTCCACAAGTTGGCTGTGAGATGGAGGAGAAGGAAAGATTCTGGAGTGAATTAGATGAAGTGGTAGATGGTGTACCTAGGAAAGAACGATTGGTAATTGGGGCAGACTTTAATGGGCATGTAGGTGAAGGGAACAGAGGTGATGAGGAGGTGATGGGTAGGTATGGTTTCAAGGAGAGGAATGTGGAAGGGCAGATGGTGGTAGATTTTGCTAAAGGATGGAAATGGCAGTGGTGAACACGTATTTTAAGAAGAAGGAGGATCATAGGGTGACGCATAAGAGTGGAGGAAGGTACACACAGGTGGATTATGTTCTGTGTAGGAGATGCAACCTGAAGGAGATTGGAGACTGTAAGGTGTTGGCGGGGGACAGTGTAGCTAGACAGCATCGGATGGTGGTCTGTAGGATGGTTTTGGAGGCGAAGAAGAAAAGGAGGAAAGTAAGGGTTGAAAGAAGAATAAGATGGTGGAAACTGAAGGAGAAAGAGTATAGTGTGAGGTTCAGGGAAGAGGTCAGACAGGGGCTTGGTGGTGGTGAAGAGGTGCCGGATGATTGGGCAACTACTGCAGGAGTGATGAGGGAGGCAGCTAGAAAAGTACTTGGTGTGACATCTGGAAATAGAAAGCAAGACAAGGAGACGTGGTGGTGGAATGAGGAAGTGCAGGAGAGCATTAGGGGAAAGAGGTTGGCAAAACAAAAGTGGGATCGACAGAGTGATGAGAAAAGTAGGCAGGAGTACAAGGAGATGCGGCAGCAGGTAAAAAGGGATGTGGCAAAAGCCAAGGAAAAGGCATATGAGGAGCTGTATAAGAGATTGGACACTAAGGAAGGAGAAAAGGATTTGTACCGATTGGCCAGGCAGAGGGACCGAGCTGGGAAGGATGTACTGCAAGTTAGAGCAGTAAAGGATGGAGAGGGAAATGTGTTGACTAATGAGGAGAGTGTGTTGAGAAGATGGAGGGAGTATTTTGAGCAGCTGATGAATGAGGAAAATCAGAGAGAGAGAAGGTTGGAGGATGTGGAGTTGGTAAAGCAGGATGTAGATAGGATTAGTAAGGAGGAAGTGAGAGCAACGATTAAGAGGATGAAGAATGGAAAGTCGGCTGGACCAGATGACATACCGGTAGAAGCGTGGAGATGTTTAGGAGAGATGGCAGTGGAGTTTTTAACCAGATTGTTTAACAGGATTCTGGAAGGGGAGAGGATGCCTGAGGAATGGAGAAGGAGTGTGCTGGTACCGATCTTTAAACATAAGGGAGATGTGCAGACCTGCAGTAACTACAGGGGAATTAAGTTGATCAGTCACACCATGAAGTTATGGGAAAGAGTAGTGGAAGCCAGGCTGAGAGAAGAGGTGACCATCTGTGAGCAACAGTATGGTTTCATGCCGAGGAAGAGAACCACAGATGCCTTATTTGCTTTGAGGATGTTGATGGAGAAGTATAGAGAAGGACAGAAGGAGCTGCATTGTGGATTTGTGGATTTAGAGAAAGCATACGACAGGGTGCCGAGAGAGGAGTTGTTGTATTGTATGAGGAAGTCAGGTGTGTCAGAGAAGTATGTGAGGGTGGTGCAGGACATGTATGAGGACAGTGTGACGGCAGTGAAGTGTGCAGTAGGTACGACAGACTGGTTCAGGGTGAAGGTTGGACTGCATCAAGGATCGGCCCTGAGCCCTTTCCTGTTTGCAGTGGTGATGGACAGGTTGACGGACGAGGTCAGACAGGAGTCTCCCTGGACTATGATGTTTGCAGATGATATTGTGATTTGTGGTGAGAGTAGAGAGCAGGTTGAGAAGAGCCTGGAGAGGTGGAGATATGCGCTGGAGAGAAGGGGAATGAAAGTCAGTAGGAGTAAGACAGAGTACATGTGTGTGAATGAGAGGGAGGGCAGTGGAGTGATGCGGTTGCAGGGAGAAGAGGTGGAGAAGGTGGAGGAGTTCAGGTACCTGGGGTCAACAGTGCAAAGTAATGGAGAGTGTGTTAGAGAAGTAAAGAAAAGAGTGCAGGCAGGGTGGAGTGGGTGGAGAAGAGTGACAGGACTGATTTGTGATAGTAGGGTATCTGCAAGAATGAAAGGGAAAGTTTATAGGACTGTGGTGAGACCTGCGATGTTGTATGGATTAGAGACAGTGGCATTGAGTAAAAGACAGGAGATGGAGGTAGCAGAGCTGAAGATGTTAAGGTTTTCGTTGGGAGTGACGAGGATGGACAAGATTAGAAATGAGTTTATTAGAGGGACAGCACATGTAGGATGTTTTGGTGACAAGGTGAGGGAGGCGAGATTGAGATGGTTTGGACATGTGCAGAGAAGGGACATGAATTATATTGGTAGAAAAATGCTGAAGATGGAGCCACCAGGTAGGAGGAAAAGAGGAAGGCCAAAGAGGAGGTTCATGGATGTGGTGAGGGAAGACATGCAGGTAGTTGGTGTGAAAGAGGCAGATGTAGAGGACAGGGTGGTATGGAGTCGGATGATCCGCTGTGGCGACCCCTAATGGGAGCAGCCGAAAGAAGAAGAAGAAGATATATATATATATATATATACTAGCTGAAAGTACCCGTGCTTCGCTACGGAAGGCAGAACGCTAAGCAATATGGCAATAAGCAGTAAGCACTGAGCAGGACTGGATGATCAGAGATCAGAACGTAACGTCAACAAATAACGTACTACCCCTTTGTAGTACGGATACAGGGCAAACTACTTTGAAAATTATTTTTATCGTGCATCTAACATCTAATAAGAAACAATGTACTAAGTTTCATTAGGATCCGTAATGTTATTTCGAAGAATTTACAATGCGAGAGAAATCGCGTTTTTCGCGAGTTAGCCGCGATCCAGGGCGAATTTTTCAAAACCCTTTCTTAGTGAGCACCTAAGACCGAAGTGGAAGGTATGTTCCAAATTTCATTGCAATCCGTTCAGTGGTTTTTGAGATTACGTGATGAGTGAGTGAGTCAGTCAGTGGTATTTGAGCTTTATATATATATATATATATATATATATATATATATATATATATATATATATATATATATATATATATATATATATATATAAATAATTTAAAAAAGACCAAAATATAAACCTATATAATTCTAGACTATTTGATACCAATGTCATTTTCAACCTTCATACCTCTTAATTATCACCTTAATGTGCATCTACCAATTGGCTTCTGCAAAGTTGAAATAAGTATGTGAGAGACAGGAAGTATATCAATAGCTCATGATGGGCCTGTCGATAATGTAACTGGGCTATGGGGGAAGCCATGTTGAAGCACAGCAGGTGTCTTTGAACTGATTAGCAGAACTCTTTGATCTATAAAAGTGTGTGTGTGTGTGTGTGTGTGTGTGTGTGTGTGTGTGTGTGTGCTGGAGGAGAGAGAAGGGAAGAGAGAGAGTTGAGATGAGATAAGGTAGGGTAGAGAAGCAACAAACATTTATTTATTGGCAAAAGATTTCTTCTCTGGCAAAATAGGTCTCTCAGTGAGGCTGAAATACATGCAGACGTGTTGTAAGATATTTTTGCTAATTGACCCAAATGCATATGGAGATTGCGAATGCAAGGCCATACACAAACAGACAGGAACGAACAAATGAGGACTGCTTAGACAGGTGGTACCATTAATGGCACTGTGAAATGCAGCTTCTAGTCTGCAATGGAAAAAAAAAAGAAAAGAAAAGCAGACAGAAATACACACACAAACACAAAGAGAGAGAGGAAAGAGAGAGAGCGAGAAAAAAAGAATGATTTCACTACAGCCAAGGTTATTTCAAGTACACACTCATATCCACCCATCAAAGTGAACAGCACATTTCAATTAAATTAACCTGAGTGAATTTGAGCATTCGTGGTCATAACTTTTAATTTTCCTCCTAAATTCAATCAATTAAGGCATCTAGTGTAGGATTGAGAAATAGCCTATATCGTACCCTGCCTAGTTAGAGATGTCATTAAAGCAACCAGCATTTCTTTTTGAATTTCCTACCCCCCCAATCCACACATACACACACACACACACACACACACACACACACACACACACAAACACACACACACACACACACACACACACACACACACACACACACACACACACACACAAACAAGCACACAAATGTACTTAGCAAACCTGGTCACGATTACAGTGTCACACAAGTCTAACTTCTTCTAGACGATTTCATTTATGAAACAAAATGAAAAACAAGGGAATGGTCCTGTCGGCGGTGCCTTTCCCACTTTTAATTAGCTTTTTTCTGTTTCTGTTTCTTTCTGTCTTCCATCCTTTTACCAAACACCCTCCCTTCCCTCCAAAACACCTAAAACCCCCACCCACGTTTTCATCTGAAGAAAATACAATAAAATAAGATGGATGACTGAGAGAGAGAGAGAGAGAAAGAAAGAGAGAGAGAGAGAGAGAGAGAGAGAGAGAGAGAGAGAGAGAGAGAGAGAGAGAGAGAGAGAGAGAGACCCCTGAACACAGTGGCCCTGAGCAGTCAGGCAGAAAGGTGGGATGACACTCATTCATTCTGGCCAAGGAAGAAAGGATGGCACCCATTTGTTTCATCTTGGAAGGAGGTGGTCAGAGTGATAATGAAATCATAAGAGTAGATGACACTACAGTGGAGCGAGGGCTAGCATCTCTCATCCTGCTGCTGTGGAGAAAACTGCATCATTCTCTGTGTGTGTGTGTGTGTGTGTGTGTGTGTGTGTGTGTGTGTGTGTGTGTGTGTGTGTGTGTGTCTTTTAGTCTTTTTGTACAGTTATTTATTTTTGTCCATTAAAAGAAAAAGAAAACAATAAATTAATGAATTAATAATATTGAACAATCTAGACAATATGGATATCATTACACAGCAAATTGTAATATTTTGGAGATTATTTGCTCATCCATACAATATCATTATTTGGACTGCCCACTGGTTTATTAGGGACACAACAGTACAGACACTGGAACTGGGTTTTAACCAAACACTGACTTGCATTTACTTGTATTTATTTAAAGAAATAGAAGATATTATGTTGTTCAATGCTAGGGTATGCTGTTGTATAATGAACAAATGTCACAAAAGATGTGTGGATATAACTCACTATTAATGATCAAAGCAAAACTTTGTAAACTTCTGCTCTGTAAAATTTTTAAAAGTAGGAACTATAGCATTTTGCTACAGTGGTAGTAACTCAGCATGAGGACTTCATTGCTAGAAGCACAACAGCAGCAATAACACAGGCTAAGAGTGAAAACTCAGTGAGGTCAGTGAAAATAACATTCTTTACCTAGTAAGATGTTCTTGAAGACAAGCCAGTGTCAAACATTGACAAGAAGGAATTCTGATGTGAAACATACTTTACTTACGGCTTTACAAAAATGTTGTATTTTTTTACCAAAACAAAACCCATTTATCTCCACTGAAAATATTGATGTCATTTGACAGATTCCCTTATCAAGAGCAATTTACAACTGAGAAGTCAAGGAACATAACTAGCAGCTTGGTGGTGCCAGGATATGAACTCATAACCTTCTAACAAAAAGGCCCACATATTCAACACTGAGCTACTGCTAACCCAACCCCAACTTCACCAAACTTCATCCGAGGCTAGTTGCTCATACACTTTGCTTAAATTGACTCACTAATGTTATAAAGAATGATTTTAGTATTTAAAGTGAATGACCAGAACATGAGCTTCTAATTACCACTGTTTAGAACAGGAAAACATAAAAAGAGCTGAATAAAATGTTTACTGTTGTCAGTGAATTAACAGTAAAGGTCAAATCACAAAACCACACTGTGTATATGCTTTGCACATTAAATACAATTATAACCAACTGTTTATATTTGAGATGCAATTCACACAGATCTGTATTTCTAATGTAACATCTAACATTTTTGTTATGTTTCTAAGCAGCAAAATCTTTGGCAGTACCTAACTGTAATGGAAGCCTTTCAGGCTAATGAACATTACAGCACATGTCCTTCACATATCCTAGCTTATTAGAAGGCTGGAGTCAAACCACAGGTCAGCCAAGATACTGCACCCCTGGAGCAGAAAGGTTTAAGGGCCTTTCTCAAGGGCTCACCAGTGGTAGCTTGCTGGTGCTAGGGCTTGAACCCAGACCTTTTAATTAGTAATCCAGAGTTTAAACAATAGAGCTACCACATCCCTAACTAGGATTGCTTTCATGAGTTCATTGTACTATAAGTTCAATTCGAACTAGTAAACTGCATTCGTTAAACAGATTCAAGAGCAAAGTTTATTTATTTATTTATTTATTTATTTATTTATTTATTTATTTATTTATTTATTTATTTATTTATTTATTTATTCGTTTATTTATTTATAAATATTATTAGCTTATAAATAAGAGGAACTGTGTCAACTTAAATTTTAACATAATACAGTTTGGAATAATGTAAAACTTACTTTTGGTGCCTGGCCCTCAATCAAGTTTAATTTGTTTTACTGAAAAAAGTTGGGGCACCTCTGATTTATATGTTGTGATGCTTATTTTATACTATGGATAAGAAAAAAAAAAAAAGAAAAAATACTTTTAGGTGAGTTATTTTGTTATTTAATTAAACGACATTAAGAAATGAAAGAAGAAAGCAAGCTTAGCCTAATTCAAGTGGCCTTTTTTTATTTCATCATATACAGTTAGAACAATATAGAGTTATATAAAACCACTTTGATGTAGGATAAGGTGCTACACAGAACAACATAGAGTTACATGAGACAACACAGAACAAGCTAAACCATTATCAGAGCTACACACAGGACTACATAAATGAAGAAAAAAAGTAAAATGCTTTGTTCAATCATAATTACTGTATATGTATGCATTTTAGTGTCTGAGCAACATCATTTAAAATACAAAGTTGCAGAAATGGTGTTTATTTACAGTACACCGTATGAGTGTATGTATAAAAGCACAGTTTTTTTTCATGTTGAGGAATCTAATGTCTTGTGTGACTGTTATGTAATGCCTGTTACACAGTCTGCTTCCAAGGAGGAAACCAAGAGTGTGTGTGAGGGTTGTGTGTGGTCATCCATAATGCTGGTGGCTTTGCAGATGCAGCGTTTAGTCTAAATTTTCATTATAGATGGAAGAGAGACCTTGATCCCTGATCTTGCTGTGATGCAGCTGCTCGTGATGCTCTCAATAGTTTCCCTGTAGAAAATTACTAAAATGGGTGGTGGGAGCTGGGGTTTCCTCAACCTTCTCAAAAATCAGAGGCTTTATTAATGATAAAAACTCGAGAGGCAATGAGAGTAAAGTGACCATCTTTTTTATTAACTAGGCTTAATTCCGTTCATTAATAAACCTTAAACAGTAAATATCTATTCAAACACTATTTATATTTTAACAAAGTGTCCTTGTTGCTTGAAAATAAAAATGGTATTACTGCATTCTATATTTAGTGGAAGAGAAAGCACTATAACAGCAACGAAAAAAAGAAAAAAAAGGGTAAAAGGTCAGCCACTGTGCTACTGCAGTTACTGTAAGAATCTCTGGAGATACAATAAGGACCTCAATGAGTAGTGTCAAGAAAAGTTAATGAGTGAGTACATTTACCTGTAAAGAACCGAACAATGAAATATAGCCAGTGTGTGTCTTGCAGTGAGGTTCTGAGTGACAGAAAAAGAGCTAATGCCATGTTAGGAGCTCACAGAGCCTTCCTGAGCCTGTGTGATGAGTGTGCCTTAGTTATTTCTTTAATTTTGCTTTTTTATCCTGGTGTTGAAATAGCCATGCTGAAAAGAACAGAGCGGGATAAAACCGGCAAAAGGCAGTTATTTAGGTAATGTCCGCGGTGAGGCGTGGAGGAAAGCAACGCGGAGGCAGCGACGGAGAGGCGTCGGAAATCCAAGGTGCGCTGGGGAAGAAAGCCGTCACCATGGGGAAAGCGGGGAATCCGGGAGCAGAAGGCGCGTAGTGGGGAAGGCTGACGCGGCGAAACACCACCGGGAACCTGCACAGACACACACACGAGCACAACCACGTACATGCAATAACCGACAACCAGTGTGTGAGGGAGTTTTATAGGTGGCCTGGGATTGATCCCAGGTGTTCGGGATGAGCCCGATTGCACTGAGCCTCGACCGGAGACGGAGAGACGTCACCTACGGGGACCAGGAGCGGTGTACATTCCAGCACCGTGGCCCGAAGCGGAGCGAAACCCCCGGCGTCGACTGAAGACGGAGAGACGTCTCCTACGGGGACCAGGAGCTGCACGAGGCACTCAGGGGAGGCTGGAGGCAGAGCAACGCCCTCAGTGGAAGCCGGAGGCGGAGTAATGCCTTCGGCAGAGACCGGATGGAGGAGGACGTCCACCACGGAGACCTGGGGCTGACCGACGACATCCAGGAAGGCCGGGAACGGAGCCCTGTCCACCATGGAGACCTGGACGCCGACCTCGGCGAGGACCGGAGGCTGAGCGACGACCACCCTGATGTCCTGGAACGGGACGAAGTTACTCCGGATGGTCTGGTTAGGCGCTCTCTCTCCCACGGAGACCTGTAAGGGAGAGACAACCCTGGTGACTGCCGGAAGCGGGGTAGAGCAGTTTGCGGGGCTTACCAGAAACGGAGCCCCGTTCTCGTTGAAGACCGGAGGCTGGGTGAAGCCCCTGGCGGACCGCCGAGGCGGAGCCACCTCCATGGCAGGGAACCGGAACTGGACGGTGCCTTCGGTGCCGACTGGAGGTTGGAGGACATCCCCGGCGGAGTCAGGAGGCCGAGCGACGCCCTTGGAGGCCCCTGGAGCGCCATATCCTCCTCTGAGGAATCTGAAGGCCTGGCGTCACCGTCAGAGGGACCGGGAGGACCGACGTCACCTCCAGCGAGTCTGTAGGGCGAAACGTCGCCGTGGGAGGAGCTCGGGAGCGGGACGTCGCCGTGGGAGGAGCTCGGGAGCGGGTCGTCGCCGTGGGAGGAGCTCGGGAGCGGGTCGTCGCCGTGGGAGGAGCTCGGGAGCGGGACGTCGCCGTGGGAGGAGCTTGGGAGCGGGTCTTCGCCGTGGGAGGAGCTCGGGAGCGGGTCGTCGCCGTGGGAGGAGCTTGGGAGCGGGACATCGCCGTGGGAGGAGCTCGGGAGCGGGACCTGGTTCTCTAAATGCTCCTGGTGCGAGCCGTCACTTTCTGGGAGACTGTGGGGCGAGCCGTCGCCGGTGGAGGAAGCCAGGGGCAGCGGTTCGACGTCCCTTTAGCAGTCCCGGAGCTGAGGTGAGCGCTCTGGGGTCTCTTGGGGCGAAGAGGAGATCTGTGTCGTAGCTTCGCCTTTAGGGAGACTGTGGGGCGAACCGTCGCCTTCGGTGGAGCCCAGGGGCAACGGGACGACCTCCCTTTTGCAGTCTCGGAGGTGAGTTGTGTGCTCCGGGATCCCATTGGATGAAGAGGTGTTCTCGGGGAGGCGTTGGCGTGGAACCGAACACTTCTTAAGACCCTGGAACGGAGCCAAACTGTCCCGGGAGTCATGGGATGGAACCGTGCTCTCCTCGGGAATCGGGAGCAAAGAGGACCCTGGCTCTCTCCATCAGGAAACGGGACGGATTCGTCTCCATATACTTTCTCGCGCTCCGTAAAAATTCGCCCCATTCATGTCTGTTGCCTGAGAAGCGGTTTGGGAGATCCGTGACGTCATCGGAGAGGTGTGGCGCCGCCGAACATGACCGCGAGCCGGCCGCGAGCTTCCGGGTTTTCCTGGAGGCGGGGCTTGGCTCCTTTGGCATCGCGGCCGAGCGAACCCGCCCACTGAGGTGCGATTCGCGCCGGGAACACGGCGTTAGTCCGATCATGTCCCCTCCTCCTTCTTTGTTTCTCTTTCGTTTTAGTCCTTTTCGTAGGTCGGTTATTCTGTCACGCGGCGAACACGGAGGCGGAGGCAGAAGTAGAAGCCGGCATCTTTATTAAAGGAAGAAGGCAGAGCCAAAGCAAAACACCCGCAGAGCGGGATAAAACCGGCAAAAGGCAGTTATTTAGGTAATGTCCGCGGTGAGGCGTGGAGGAAGCGCAACGCGGAGGCAGCGACGGAGAGGCGTCGGAAATCCAAGGTGCGCTGGGGAAGAAAGCCGTCACCGTGGGAAAAGCGGGGAATCCGGGAGCAGAAGGCGCGTAGCGGGGAAGGCTGACGCGGCGAAACACCACCGGGAACCTGCACAGACACGCACACGAGCACAACCACGTACATGCAATAACCGACAACCAGTGTGTGTGTGTGAGGGAGTTTTATAGGTGGCCTGGGATTGATCCCTGGTGTTCGGGATGAGCCCGATTGCACTGAGCCTCGTGCGGGCGGGGCATGCACGAGAACCGGAGCGAGGTGCAGCCGGGAATCCCGGGTTATGACAGCCTCCGCAGGGGGTGTGGCAGGGGGATTCCTGACAACATGCTGCTTCCTGTAGTGTTTATGTTAGAGCTTTTTTTATCCAGTCATATTTCAGCCTTATCATCACGTGTTGCCATGGTCAAAATCTGCAGTGAGGTTGAATTATGTAAGACACCACTTAAGGACAGATGTGAAATGCATTGCCCACCACTGGGATATGGCATTGTTGATTAGTACATTAGTATACTATTTCTATTTCATATATAGTCAGTACATATGTGTGTTCTTTTTTTTTCAAACAATAAAGACAAAGTAGGGGGCTGAAAAGTAAGTGTTTGGAATACACCTCAAAATCATTCCTGAATCAGGAAATTAATATGAACTAACAAGCAGAGGTACCTTTTTCTAAATTGTCATCAGTACAGTATTTACTGTAACTGATCAGACGACTGCAGAATTAAACAAACACAGTAGCTATTTTGGTCGACTTCTTTTATCAAAGGAAGCATGCATACAAATGAGAAATGATACATTTAATCCTGTCTGTATAGGTCATTACATGACAGAGCTGTCTGAGAAGAAAGAAAGAGGAAGATCTCTTTTTTTTTTTATAAAATATAATAGATACATTTATTTAGCATTGATATACACATAAGCACAGACACACTATCTCCAAGCACTCACATGCCCACATTAATTTATTATTCGGGGTCAGCCAGATGAGGATGGGTTCTCTTATGAGTCTGGACTTTTTCCTTGCCATAGTTTTCCATTGGCTTGCTTATTAAGGATAAACTTATAGGCACCAATCTTATGGGTATAAATTCATAAAACCTACTTATTTCTGTAAAGCTGCTTTAGGACAAAGTCTATTAAAAGTGCTATGCAAGTAAAATTTTATCTGACTGATATATATATATATATATATACATATATATATATATATATATGTATATATATATACATATATATATATATATATATATATATATTTTTTTTTTTAATGTACTGTATATCTCACACAAATCCAAAAACAGTGCTCTGTATACTTTACCCACTGCACTGTAAGTGTTCACACACACACACACACACACACACACACACACACACACACACACAAACTCGCTGCATAATTCAGAACAGTTGCCATAAGGGCTTTTGCTCCTTTTCGAACATTTTAATGCATGCTGGCTAAGTGTGTCCACATCTCATTTTATATTCTGTTCCAGAGAGTGAGGGATGGTTAAAAAGTCCAGTCACCTGAGCAGTAGTGAAATGCTTAGTGCCATGGTAGCTACATTGTGTAGCTTGTGTTATTTTTTTTTAAATAAAGAAAATCACAATTCCTGGAGAAATCAAAAATATATATTATGGGTTTGAGCTGCTTTGAATCAGCCTGTAATAGTAATTCACAGTCAGATCTGTGTTATAGGGTACCAGACTGGAATTGGTAAAAAGATTGTGCACACACACACACACAAACACACACTTACAGATTGTAAACCAGATGAGATATTTCATACATCATCATGCCATGAAATTTTAAAATGAAAGAAATGAGTACACTATGACAGATAAGAGATCACAACCAGTCAAGACAGGGGATCTAGGTATGTATATGTTTATGTACATATCTGCATTATTTTATCTGTCTTTTGGATAACACACAACACACTGTTGTATATCATACACAACAAAATAGAAAAGAGAATTCACACCTGCCTCTTGATTTTATCTGGCATTCAGTAACAATAACTGTCATACTAATTAATTTTTCAGTACACCATTAGAGTTATTAGAACATAGACATTCTCTTTAGTGCATAGAGTGTGGTTTGCAGCTTGTAGCCAGTCCTAGAGTAGCTCCACATACTAGCATACTATATACTACACACCACATACTAGCTCCGGCCATTTATCTTAGCTCTGGTTGTTAGCTAAACAGTTACTGCATGTCCATAAGTGATGGTAAGTGCTCTTTATGCCCACCGCCTTTGCCTACTGAATGGTTAAACCATCTAATTACATGTTTGGTAATGTCTTTATCTGTAGTTTGGAAGGCAACTGAGATCTTGTGAGCAGAATGCTGGTATGTAAACAGATTGGCGCTACTTCCAAATGAATAACTCATATCCGGTTAACTGTAGAAGCTTGATTGTTAAAAAAAAAAAAAAAAAAATTATATTAACATAGACAAAAAACACAACACTAACAATAATGGTAAAAGCTTTTTTTTTCGTTCATTACTGTTGTCCATTGTGTATGCTCACTGGCCACTGTGATAGGAGCACCTGTACACCTGTATCCAATCAGCCAATCATGTGACAGCAGTGCAATGCATAAAATGTTGCAAATACAGGGCAAGAAAAACATATGATCTCAATTACTTTAAACATAACAGTTACTGGTTACAGGCTGATTTGGCTATTTTAAAATTCTCTTGGTATTTTCATGCAAAACAGTAAAAACTAACAAAAAAAAACCATGAAAAAACACCATATGAGCCTACAGCAACATAAATAGCCACTCATTACAAATGTATGGACAGAACTGCATCTCGAATGCATAACATGCTGAACCCTGAAGTGGATGAACTACAGATGCAGAAGACCATGTCAGGTTTCACTCTTGTCAATTCAGAGCCAGAATTTGAGGGTGACAGTGGGCAAAGGATCACCAAAAACAGCTGAAGATTGGGGTAAGACCAGGTGATTTTTTTTCTCAGTCTTCATTACCTTTATTTAACCAGGTAGAAACTCACTGAGATTAAAAATCTCATTCACAGGAGTGACCTGGCCAAGATGAGCAGCAATACATTCAGTTACAGACTTACACATCACAAATACAGTTAAAACAATTACATTTGACAAACAAAGTTTAAAAACAGTTACATTTCACAGAGTCGTCTTCCAGTTGCCAAATAGCTACTTTGAACTGGTCCATGGAGAGAAGATTTTACAACTTCAATTTCGATTGGATAAGATTCCAGTCAAACGGTGCTGCATACGCAAAAGATTTCTTACCCAGTTCAGTTTTAGCAAAAGGAACTGACAGCGTATAGCAGTTTTGAGAGCGTAAAGAGTATTTCGTAAAATATTTCTGTTGCGTTAAACTGCAAAGGTACGAAGGTAACATCCCCAAGATAGCTTTATAAGAAATTATGTACCAGTGAATCTTTTTCCTACTGAACAGAGAGGGCCAGCCCACACTTTTATACAAGGGCACCATGATAAACAGCATCTAAGGTAGAGAGAATGGAGATTGGAGCAAACTGATATACTACGTCACCATAATCAAGTACAGATATAAAAGTAGCAGAAATCAATTTCTTTCACGCATTAAATGACAAACAAAACTTGTTCCTAAAATAAAACCCAAACCTAATTTTCAATTTTTTCTTCAGTTGAGTAATATGAGAGCCAAATGATAAAGCATCATCGACAATGATGCCAAGGTATTTGTACTCTTTGACTAATTTAATAATTGAACCTTGTAGTGTCTGAAGAGAAATCAAATTACCTTCGAGTTTCGTTGAACCCGAGAACACCATATATTTAGTTTTAACACTATTCAAAACAAGCTTTAAATTAGAAAGCCGTGACTGAATGACATTAAAAGCTAACTGAAGTTTACACAGAGCTTGCTGCACAGAGGAAGCACTACAGTACAGGACAGTGTCGTCTGCATAAAAATGGAGATTTACATCTTGTATTGCATGATCAAGACTGTTAATATAAATAGTGAATAAAAGGGGCCCCAACACAGATCCTTGGGAAACACCTTTAGCAGTAACTAATGAACCAGATAAACATCTTTCAATTTGGACACATTGAGTTCTTCCACTTAAATAATTTTTAAACCAAGAAATTACGTAACTTGATAAACACTTTTCAATCTATGCAACAGTATGTCATGGTCCACCGTGTCAAAAGCCTTAGATAAATCAATAAAAAATAGAGGCACAGAAATTACCTGTATCAATTGATCCCACTATGTCATTTAAAACTTTCAAAACAGCTGTAGTGGTACTATAATTTTTGCGGAATCCAGATTGATTTATAGACAACACTTTGTTTGTATTCAAATAACAAGTAAGCTGTTCACTAACAAAACGTTCTAAAATCTTAGTTAAAACACAAAGCTTTGAAATTGGTCTGTAGTTATCTAACTCCGCAGGATCTCCCCCTTTTAACAGAGGTAATACAAAAGCTGATTTCCATATTTCCGGAACAACACCAGTATTTAGTGAGAGATTAAAAATGTAAGTTAATGGGAAAGTAATAATATCTTCAGCTAATTTCAGATATAAGGGATCCACATGATCAGGGCCTGGTGACTTATTTGTGTCCAGTGATCTGAGTGCTTTATAAACATCTGAGTTCTTGATTTGTTTAAACCTGAACTCCTCCTTTTTTAAATGACTTTCTGCATTCATAAAGTCTGAGTTACAATCCAGACATGTATTATTTTGAGTGTTAAACAAAGCGCCAGATGCAACAAAATGATTGTTAAAACAGTTGAGCATCTGCTTTTTATCTGAAATACTAGAGGAATCCATATTTATACATGAAGGAAAACTAAACAGCACAGTTTTACTGAATGAAAATGAATTGCATGAATGAGCAGGTGCATAATTGTTCCTATGAAAGTGGTCAGTGGGTATATTGTGTGCTAATGAATACATTATTAAGTTAAAATTTATTTCAAATAAACTATTTATAAAATGTGATTGTTTACTGCAATAAAACTTTTTTATTTTTGATAGCTAAAATGCTTTTATGCATAATTCCATGTAGATTTACAGATTAAAGTTTCACCTATTGGTTAATGAAGATATTAAACATTTTAATAATTAGGATGTTACCTTTGCATGCATGACAACTACTGGATATACAGTACTTGTCTTTCTATGTTTCTAGCATTTCACTGAACAGTTTACTGCAGCAACATTTAATTCCTAAACTTTCTTTCGGCTTCTCCTGTTAGGGGTCGCCACAGCGGATCCTCCACATGTTTGATTTGGCACATGTTTTTACACTGGATGCCCTTCCAAACGCAACCCTTACCATTTATCCGGGCTTGGGACCGGCACTGAAAGTGGCTGGGGTGGGATCCCTGACCGGGGATCGAACCAGGCCGCGGCGGTGAGAGCGCCGCATCCTAACCACGAGAAAAAAATAAAATAAAAATATATATATATATATATATATATATATATATATATATATATATATATATATATATATATATATATATATATATATATTTGTTAAAGCTATTTTGAGCCATTGTATTTGTATTTTTGGGCTTGTCTCCTTTCCTTGCCTAAGAGTTTATAACGGTAAAGAATAATATTCAGGGAACCACCAGCTATGCCTGCTTTATAAGGTCCCCATTCTCACTCACTTACCGTCCGATCTACAGTTAATACTAGCGATCATCCCTGGACTTCCAATGTATCGGATTATACCCGTTTTCCGGTTTGTGCTTCTACCTTAGCTTCTGTCTGTGTACTACGGCAAATAAAACGTACTGACTGTATTCTTCTCTTGATCCGATCATGACAGATATACAAATATTTTAAATAAATAATCTGGCATAAAAAAGATTACTTTTTAATAGTCTCTGCACTTGTATACTGACTAAAAAACGCAGTATTTAATAGAATAGTGTAGTATGGTATAATTTTTATAAAATAGTATTTAACACAATATAAATTCTGTATATATTGATATTCATCTCCTTGACCTGGCCAGAACCACGTAAATGTAAATTAGATTTGAGGAATCAAAATTAAATGGCAATTTTCCAAAAGAAATAATTAAAAACCGTCAGCTGCCTTGAAAGCCTGTTTGGTTCAGGAAACACCATCGGCGAGCAGACCTCAGATGGCAAAGGAGGAAAAGTAAGTGAGAGAGAGAGAGAGAGAGAGAGAGAGAGAGAGAGAGAGAGAGAGAGAGAGAGAGAGAGAGAGAGAGAGAGAGAAAGGGGAGAACTTGCATTTTCACATACATTATTGAAAAGTATTGCTGCCTGCACCCATCTGGCCTGTGTTCTGTTATTCCAGAAACAGATGAGTGCAAGGTCAAATGTGGAATGAAAAGGTATTATTTCATATAACAAAAACAGAATAGAGAAAGCAAACTTTTTCCTTTTCCATTTTTAAAGGTTGAAAAGGGTATAAGCCTTTGGAATATAGGTGCATGAATGGTATTACAAAAATATGAAAACAGTCTTACTGTTTTTTTTGCTTCCATGTCACTTTTACAAATTGGCCAGGTGCCTATACTGTGTTGTTTAAAAAAAGAGCTTCAAAAGTTTCTTTGTATGCATTGAGGATACATGCTCCTGAGATGTTTTTATCAACAGATATTCATTGTATTCTTTCATTTCTTTTCAATGATCATACTATCATTGTCAGTGTGCCCAGAGCCTATATTGGACAAGACATGAATACACCATGGATGGGATGCCTGTTTATTGTAGTGCACTCATGTATACACAACTTCAAACACTTTTTGACACCTATATAGCATGTTTAATTTAGCCAGTTCAATTATTTTGCAGAATAGCAATATATCATTAAATAGAATAGCCTTTATTTGTCACATATACATTACAGCACAGTGAAATTTTATTCTTTGCATATCCTAGCTTTCTTAAAAGCTGGGGTCAGAGCACAGGGTCAGCCATGATACAGCGCCCCCTGGAGTACAGAGGGGTTGAGGGCCTTGCTCAAGGGCCCAAAAGTGGGAGCTTGGCCATATCGGTGCTTGAATCCCCGACCTTCTCGATCAGTAACCCAGCACCTTAACCACTAAACTACCACTCCCTCCTCTACGCACAAAACATGCACAGGAAATCTGGTTCAGGATCGATAAACATTGAATGCAGGAGATGTCTAAGTTCTTCTTCTTATGGTGGAAATGTTAAGGCAGTGAGAACATATCTGGACATTATCTTCAAAGGTTTAAAGTCTGGCTACAAAAGTGTAAGTCTTGCAAGATGACTCCTCTGGCTTACTGCTTTGGCTAACTGGTTGATACAGTATATTAGGATACCTTAGCAAAAATAAATAAATAAATAAATAAATAAATAAATAAATAAATAAATAAATAAATAAATAAATCGTTTGAAGAGAACAAAAGAGCCCATTCTATGAAAGGTCCAACCAAGACCAGTTCAAAGTTATAAACATATAAATTATGTATAAGCTAAATACATATATAATAAAATAACAGAATTAACTTCAGTTAAATTAAATTCATTTTTATTTGTATGTTTTGTTGTTGTTTTTCACAATGGACATTGTCCTAAATCAGCTTTGCAGAAATAAATATAGTGTGAATATAAATTTTTGTGTAATAAAATCTGCCTCTATAAGATTACCTCTAATGAGCAAGCCAATGGCAATGGTGGCAAGGAAAAACTCCTTGAGATGGTATGAAAAAGAATTACCCAAAAGGAAATCCATCCTTATCTGGGTGACATAAAATGTCCATTTATTATACATCCATTATTGTTGAGGTTATCAACTGTTTACTGATAGAGACAGGAATAAAAACTGTTCATGATTAATGCAGCCCTAAGCAATTGTGGCAGACTGTTTATATTAAATACAGTCCAAATCCTTTTTCTTGGTTCATATTAGCGAAATCCAGCCAAATAAACAGACTCAGCAGTGAGCAAACACATAGTAGGACAAAGAAAAAGCACTCAACCTCATGATCAGTACATAACCTCAGGCCAACCCCAGGCTAACTAGTCAGCTAAACTGTGGTAAAGAAAATTGACCTGGCTAAGAAAGTGAGAGAAAAGAATTTCGGCTACCAAGTCAAAATAAAGAAACAATGTAGTACAACTTTTGAATACTTAGAGCTTCTGCATACCCACAAAATAAAACATTTTAATCTCTTTAGGGCTTTGCAGATTGATTCTTTAAGAGCATTTTAATAATTAAGCACCTTACATTCTTCCCTGTATCTTTCTCTCACTAAACTAAGCACCAATTCTTCCAATTAAGAATTGACATTGGTATAGTTCTTCTCAATTTAACCCACTCTTCCATTGACTAAGTAAACAATTCAGCAGCACTTTGTACTTCACTGGCTAAAAACAAGGTTGTCTATTTCGTTAATTGGCCCATTGAACTGTCCACTGACACACATAAAAAATTGTTTGACTTTCATGAACATGTGTGCTTTACCCATACCAACCTTTTACTCCTTTATCCACTAATTATATATAAATCCATCTTTATAAACCCTTCTGATGCTTCTTTTAAAGATCTTAACACTTTTCTGTGTAATAGAGTCTGGCCAATGATTTATTTGGCAATTATATATTTATCCAGGTGTAAGGCTCGAGGAACCAGCCAGAAACCGAAGTACAACGAACAAGGTTTTAATGGTTGAAACAAGGAGGAAACAGAATGTGCCAACATACATTCAAAGTAAACCGAATACCGGTAATCCTTTGGGAAGGCAAAGTCCATGGAACCAGAGTTACCCTTTAGAAAAGGCAGAGTCCGTAAAAGCAGAGTAATCCTTTGGAAAGGTAAATAATTCGTTAGGAGGTAAATCCCAGCAGGCTTTAGTCCGTAAGTGTTCCCCAGCGTATAACTGTAGAACGGCTGGTGACTCTGGGGTGGAGCGGAGCTTAAATAGCATGGCGCGGAAATGAGTGCAAGGTGTAGGTACTTAGTATGATGGTGAGTTACTGAGAGTGTGCAGTGTGTTGGGGGATGGCGTGGCCGGTGGTTCCCTGACAATCATATTGGTGTTGCAAAATAAGATGCTGATATTGGTTGGTGTTAATATATAATATGAAATCATATACCTGTATTACACCGGGCCATATTTAGAGCAGGGCTGTGTGTGTGTGTGTGTGTGTGTGTGTGTGTGTGTGTGTGTGTGTGTGTGTGTGTGTGTGTGTGTGTGTGTGTGTGTGTGTGTGTATGTGTTTGTGCTGTAAAAATGAAATTTATATTTTATAATAACTCTCAAATGTACACATAACCAAAAGCAAATGGTAAACTGATTAAGACACAAACACCACCTTAATCAAAACACATAAGAGATCTACAACTCAGACCCAGTCCCACCTGTCTTAATGTAATCTTCATTTACTGAAACAGCAGCACAGTCAGGGACGACGCAATGTGAGAGCATGCCGTTCCTGTACCCTAACTCTGTACTTCATTTAAAGCTCTACCCAACATCAAAAACGGCTTTGATTCTTCTCCGCTGAGACGCTGCAGACCTCTCGCTCTCTTTACTCTTTCTCAATAATATGGAGAGATAAAAAGAAGTTCCATCTTAAAGAACACGGTCGATCAAAGGCAGCCAGGCAGAACTGAGAACGCTCTGAGCCAATTTGCACATTCTCCAGGACAGTGTGATCAACCACAGCCACTGTGCAGCATCATCAGTCTCAATTTACCTCCTTATAATCATATTAATTTGCATGAACTTGCAAACTTCTAGTTTAATATTTGTGTTTCATTTTTACTTACACAAAGCGTAATAAACATTGTAGTGATTAATATTGTAATACAGTTAAAACATAATTAGAGCTATTTGTGTGTATGTATATAAATATATATATATATATATATACAGAGAGAGAGAGAAAGAGAAAGCAGAAGGCCAAGTCAAATAGGTGAAGCCAGATTACAACACAGCACTACTCTTCAATAATGTGTTTTTTTCTCAAATTTGTTTATAAGAATCGGCTCTTGCGGAAGTATTGCACTTTTCTGATCTAATCACAATGTACTTCAGACTCCTGAGATTTTATGGCTGATTTGATTTGGTGTCCCAAATGCATTGTAAAGTTAAGAGTGTGTTAAACTGGTGAATTGTTTAGTATGGTGCTCACTCTGCTATTTAATAATGATCTTTGTGCTTTTATGTTTAAAAAAAAAAAAAAAAAAATTTAAAGCTTGCTTAGAACTGTTTAAATGCCCGTTTTCACACTTGCTTATTTAAACATTCTGGGAGGGACTCCAACATTTAACCAAAAACCAAGATAATGTATTCTCAGTTTTATACAATAAATGAAAAAACAAACAAACGAATAAATTAATAAATAAATAAACATGTAAATCCTATGAAATCCTGTGAATCCATCTCAACAGCCTTCTCTAGCATCAGAAAGAAAATATTGCTCAATTTAAATTTAATGGCTTCGTCCATCTATGAGCACAGAGTGGCCGGGCTTGCTGCCGGAATCATAATAACAGTAATGGACTGTTTTATGGGATGCCCTTCACACTGGAGAGTGTCGCCCAGACAAACAGTGCATTAAGACTAGAGTTTAAGTGGCACACTCCAGATCATGGATGAAAAGGGAATAAAATTCTATCATCAACCATCTATCTGGTGTCTAAAACAGGCCACATTAGGGTATAACAAAGGTATTAAATCGAATCTCATATGAATGAAGAATTAAAGGTTTTTACTAACGAAAAATTATAAAGGAATAACCTTAACTGTATAAAATGTAATTAAAGTGTTATAATGCTATCATTTTAGCAGTTTAAATTTGGACAAACCAAGTATGCAGAATAAGAAACATGTCATGGTTTGGGTCGGTGGGGGTTTGGTAGGGATATGTGCTGTTCTTTTTTCCTTCAGCTATATGGAAGGAAGAGGCATGCAACCTAGCCCTAGTAAAAAAAAATAAAAAATAAAAAATATCTTGTCTGGTCTAGGTTACTATGTCCAAATGTGAGGTTGCAGCTCACAATGACTCACTGCACATTCTCCTCTTGAATAGCCATGTCAGGCAAAAAAATTATGATAAAAGTGTTAGTGGAGACTCTATACATGCTGAGATTCAGTGACATAAACGAGTAGTGGAGGCTGGTGTACCTTCTCTTTCTGAATAGAGGGGTTTAGGCATGCAGGCTATTGAATCTGGCCCCACCTGGTGTCTGACCAATGGGACACCTTTGCATTCTCCTGACAACCAGTATATACCCATGCATAACTTGGGCATGTCTCCCTCTACTGCATTTGCATCAATACAAAGCTTCTGCATAGCCTTACAATACCCCTCTTTGTGAGCAGTCTATTTTCTGCAACTCTTATCTTTTCAAGATTGGCAAGATTGTGCTCCCAGGGTGCTGCAGGATGCTGTTGCAGTTTGGACTAAGCACACTCTTAAATGGTTGCCTGTACTATACAAAGGCTCCATCTCAGGTGCCATGTGAAGCAAGACTCCAATTCATAGGCTCCCTCTTTGTGTGGGCATGGTAGCATACGTCACATTTGATGGTGCCTCCTCCTTAAACCTCACCCCACAAAGAGATGGAACCTCTGCTAAGTGTCAGATTTTTTCAGAAAGAGTCCAGAAAGATGGCAACCCCTATTTTGAATGGGTAAGCAGGTAACTGCATATGAATATGTGGTACCTGCACCAAAACAAAGACATGTATAGGGCTGGCAAATAGTAAATACTTTTGCCCATTATATTTTAAAGAGGATGTGCATTTGCAGAGTTGAAAATCACTGACATTGTTTCTACTTACTGACTTCAGAGCAGGTAAGTCATGCCTCTCTCACTCTATATATATATATATATATATATATATATATATATATATATATATATATATATATATATATATAGAGTGAGAGTGAGATATATATAGAGTGAGAGAGTGAGATATATATAGAGTGAGAGAGAGAGAGAGAGAGAGAGAGAGAGAGAGAGAGAGAGAGAGAGAGAGAGAGAGAGAGAGAGAGAGAGAGAGAGAGAGAGAGAGAGAGAGAGAAAGTCTCTGCATAGCAATAGGGCAAAGTTTATTAAACCCTTTTCATCTGCCTTAGTCAAAAAAAGCAAGGGAATTTAACCTGAAAAGGGGACTTTAGGTGTGAATCTTCCCTTTCATGATCCTTCTGCAAATTCACCTACAGGAACCTTGTTGCCTCTGGGTCAACGATCTTTCTTCTTAGGAATTATTTTCTACTCATGGAAAACAGCCTGTACTTGAAACCTTTTCTGAAACAGGAACTGAATGTGAGACCAGAAGATAGTAAATATTTAATAAATCTTTGCAAAGTAATCCCATTTTATGTCTGTAAATGTAGTTGTGGTGTCAGACTGTGATTGAGTGGATCTATGTGTTTGTGTGTAGGGTGGAGGGGGGGCAAGGCTACTGACAGCTTCCTCTCTTTTTTTGTGTTATGTGTGAATATCTGACAATTGATGAAACGTCTCAACTCACATCATGAGAGAAGGAGGAGTAAAAAAAAAAAACAGACAGTTTTCTTCTGAATTACATTAATCCTTGTATGTTTTTGTTTAAGATACTAGAGAATGAGTGCAGAAATGATTTGTTGAATTTAAATTGAATTATCATTGTAATGAACTGATTAGATTTGGAAACACACGAAGACCAAATCCATAGCATAGCATAGTCTTCTATAGAATTCCTTGCTGTTTAATAATAATGCATTGCTCTTCAAATCAGTTTATTGTAGTGTAAGTATCTGTGTTTATAGGACTGTGGTGAGACCTGCGATGAGACAGTGTCATTGATTAAAAGACAGAAGGTGGAGCTGGAGGTAGCAGAGCTGAAGATGTTAAGGACAGGATTAGAAATGAGTTTATTAGAGGGACAGCGCATGTAGGACATTTTGCAGACAAGGTGAGGGATGCGAGATTGAAATGGTTTGGACATGTTCAGAGGAGGGACATAGGGTATATCGGTAGGAGAATGCTGAGGCAGGAAGACCAAGGAAGAGGTTTATGGATGTTCTGAGGGAAGACATGCAGGTAGTAGGGTTGAAAGAGGCAGATGTAGAGGACAGGGGGGTATGAAGACGGATGATCCGCTGTCTCGAAGCCGAAAGAAGAAGAAGAAGAAGAAGTGTAAGTATTTGCATTTTTGTGTGTGTGTGTGTGTAAACTGAACTTCGACATTGTATATACAATTTGACAGTCTATACTTACTCTAGGTACTTTCTCTTCCAAAGGCATTTTGAGGATTGCGTTTCAGTCTGTGTAATAACCCAACATGACTGCCACTGATAGAATACATGAAACTAAAGCATGGGCTGTAAACAGCAAGCTACAGTATCAACACCGTCAGCATTCCAATTCATCTCAATGGTGTTCAACAGGTTTGAGGTGAGAGCTCTATAGCAGGCCACTTAAGATCTTCCACTCCAACCCATGTAAACCATGTCTTTATGGAGCTTGTTGTGTGCCTGGCGATATTGTTCTGCTGGAACAGTATTGTGTCTCCTAGTTCAAGTGAAGAAAAGATTAATACAACAAGATCCTATACAGTTGTGTGCGCCAACATTGTTGTAGCAGTTTGGGAAAGAACCAGATATACATGACTGAAAAAAGGTGCCTCAAGACTTTTGTTCCTGTAGTGTATGAGATAGTTACATGGGTTTTGAGGGGGTGTAGGGTGCTTGATTGCACTGGTGGTATGATTCCACTGAAAGCCTGCATCCTCGAGCAGATGGACTTTTTTTTTTTCAAAGTCTCATGCACTCGAGTCACAAGTCACACACACTCCAGAGAGCTAATCTCACCCAGAGTGCTCTTAAACAGGGAGAGTGGCCACGAATGCCGATTAACCAATCCCTCTCTCTCTCTCTCTCTCTCTCTCTCTCTCTCTCTCTCTCTCTCTCTCTCTCTCTCTCTCTCTCTCTCTATCTCTCTCTCTCTCTCTCTCTCTCTCTCTCTGTCTCTCTCTCCATACCTCTCTTTTCATATCTATCTTTCTCACTTTATTCACTCTCACTGTCTCTGTCTGTCTGTACACAGTAGCAATCATCGACATGGAATTTCCTCTTGTGATCTCTTTCCTTAATCTGTCTGTGTCTGTCTGTACAGTACATCCAGAATCACATGCAATATGTCTAGCTTTCTGTCCCTCTCTCTTATGTTTTCTCCTTCAAATATATGCTGATTGCTTTTAAAGCCATGTTTCTCGAGTGTAGCCTCTCTTGTCAGCAGCTGTGTGCAGCAGCCAACAAATTGGGCATTTGATGACTTTCCTAAAAAGGCTGAGTCACCTCTCAATACAAGGTTTTGATTCAGGCTCAGTCGAATACTGTTATCATAATGCTTACGTGATGTGAGTGTAATGGTGTGATGTAACATGCAGCTGTAGTGTAAAGAGGACAGCAGGCTCATATTATAACAAACTCAAACTTCTAAGAATGTAAACAAGGCATTAGGTTAATAGATACAAATGGTTTTAGTTACTGTCAGATTTTGGTGTAGTACAAAGTTTTACTTGTAATTAGATATTATAGATATTCTTCAAATAAGTTTAATCTGCTGTTTAGATAAAAAAGAAGCACTGAAAGATTTTATTCATACTGTATGTACTGTCCAGGCTTCCAGGTGGTCCACAAGTTCTGCTGTGATTGATAATAAAGAAAAACAAATAAATTATTAAAAAAATTAAAATAATTCACAAAATGAATATATGTATATATATATATATATATATATATATATATATATATATATATATATATATATATATATATATATATATATATAATTTATTATTATTTTTTTATTGTATGATGTACAGTGCATTGGTGCCTCACTTTATTAGATTTTACAACAGCACTTCCAACTAGAATGCCATCATGAAATGACAAAACTTTTGTCAACTTAACATGTCTATTCAAAGAAGATATGCTAGCAGCATAAGTAGATAAAATATATTGCAAATATTTTCTTGAAAAGTATTTAAAAAAAAGAAGAGAAGAGAAGAGAAGAGAAGAGAAGAGAAGAGAAGAGAAGAGAAGAGAAGAAAATAAAGCTGAAAGGAGTCTAATGTTATAATGACCTTGAAGTTCTTATTATGCATCCTACTAAGGTCATAGTGGAACAGTTTAATGGCAAAAGTAAAAAAAAAATGCACAATTTAATAAATGCAATAATAATAATAATAATAATAATAATAATAATAATAATAATAATAATAATAATAATAATAATAAACTAGCACTTTTACTACATCTGAGATGTTGCATGCATTACTGCAGCATCAAAAGAACTAAATTTAGTAAGTCTTTTTTTTTTTTTTTTTTAAAAGGACAAAAAACTAAAAGAGGAAAGAAAAAGTAAAGTGAAAGTAATTGTGCTTTATCTCACTGACCCCCAGGGTCTTCAGAGAAGCACAAAACAATGGAGCATGGTTTATCTAGCATGCCACCTTTTCAATAAAGGACAAATGCACAGTCGCACACATACACACTAAGGACAAGTCATTAGCAAATAAAGGAAGACCTCATTAACCTCTCATCCATGTGCCCTTCATAGGTAATCTGGCTAAAAACTTATTTTATATTTCAGCTTAGCAACGATGTCACAGGTTCTGTTAGAGGTGTGTGTTTGTGTGTGTGTGTGTGTGTGTGTGTGTGTGTGTGTGTGTGTGTGTGTGTGTGTGTGTGTGTGTGTGTGTGTGCTAGAATATGTGTGTCTGACAGCAGTGTCATAGCCTCTTCTCACAGGGCAGGGCACTAAATGAGTTTGACCCAGTGCTCTAAGTCCTGACTATTGCCTGGTGGCCATGTCTGTTTGAGCTCCCATCTATTCAATTACGATACGCTTGGATGCTGCTGCCTCTCGCAGTCTGCTCCTCCATCTTTTATTTTCGTTTCTGACATCCACCACCTTCCTTTCACACACCCTTTTAGCCTTTCTATTCTTCTCTCCATCTTGTCTCTTGTTTGCACCCATACATTCTCTCTCTCTTTCTGCCTGTCTCTCTCTCTTTCTCTGTCTTTCTCTCTGTCTCTGTCTTTTTCTCTTTATTTGTTTGATTGCTCTCCTCATCTTTTCTTTTGCCCGCCTAATTTCCTCTCTAAACATATCAGACCTTTTCTTTATCACTTTCATCTCACAGGGGCAACAGAATTAGGAAAGTCAAATGACTGATACTGGTTGGAATCGATTTGCTTCATTGGTTCTGGTGCCTTGAGGCATCAGATTCATCTCTCTGTCATTTATGTTCAGTGTTTATAAGTGTGTATTGCACAGATTGTGTAGGTTTTGTTTAGACAGATAACCCACGACTATCATATTATCATATAGCTGCTGTAGCATTAATCGCATTAATCATTCTAAACACAAGCATTCCACAGGGCTGTTTTCTGAGTCCACTACTCTACTCCCTGTTCACCTATGGCTGTGTAGATGACTCCAACATCTTCATGAAGTATGTAGATGACACCACCGTGTTAGCCAGATCAGCAACAATGCCGAATCGGCCTACAGCAAAGAAATCCGAAGTCTGACAGTGTGGTGTGCCACCAACAACCTGAAACTCAACGCCATAAAGAGTAAAGAGCTTATTGTGAACTTTCAGTAATTTAACACACTTCCCAGTCCCAGTCTACATCACTAGAACTGATGTAGAGAGGGTCTTGGGAGTTCACATCTTTGAGGATCTGTCCTGGCCCTTCTGGAAGAAGTTTGACAGCTGCATCATTGAGAGCATCCTGACCAACTCCATCACTGTATATGGTATAGAGGTGCCACTGTGTGTGGAAGTGAAAGCCCTTACATCAAAAGGATATATATATATATATATATATATATATATATATATATATATATATATATATATATATATATATATATATATATATATATATATATATATATATATGCTTTGTGTACTTGCTTATCAGCTTCTGCATTTTTTTCACTCCTTTCACCTTATTACTTATAACTATTTACTTGTTGTACTTTTTCAACAGTGCCTGCACCTTTTTTATTTATTTGCTCCACATATATATGAATATATGGTGTAGAGGTATGAATGGAAGTGGTTGTTTCTGTGACAGGGGTCTTTTATACACATTAAGAGTTGATATTAGTCCCTTCTCTAGCAAGGTATCTATCTATCTATCTATCTATCTATCTATCTATCTGTCTGTCTGTCTGTCTGTCTGTCTGTCCGTCCGTCCGTCCGTCCGTCCGTCCGTCCGTCCGTCCGTCCGTCCGTCCGTCCGTCCGTCTTTTTTAAATGCTAAAAGCCATATTGGTAGACAGAACCACTAAATTATATTTCACTTTTTTTATTTATTAGCAACCAGCTGACATATAAGCTGAAAGCAATTATTACATAATTAACATAACAGCAGTGCATTAATGTCCATTATGTTTGTAATGTGTCTCATAATAAACAACTAAATATATAATGCCGAAGATATTTATTTAAGTGTTTGTTGCAATGCTTGTAGATGCATTTGCAGCTTGACATGAATAGAAACGTAAACAGCTTGTTTGCCTAAATAGGATCATAAAATACTCAATATATTACAAATAAGAAAGGAAATTATACATATTAATACAATAACTTGTGCTTTTGTAATGCTTCAGAAAATAATTACTAATTTCTCATACAAAGAAAAGTTCTAGAAAGTATCATAGACAACCTTGTATGCATCAGCAATATGTTGGTTCCAGCCAGTGTGATTTTGGGAAACATGTAGGGGTAACTCTGTATTTATGTACTGTGTGGATAAAAAAAATAACTGACAAATAATTACAATTTCCTTGTTGGTTTTGCTGACCAAAATGACTGCAGCTTTCCTACTTTCTATAGATGCAGAAAAATTAGGTTAATGTCAAAGTTCAACTAAATGAACTTGGCAGCTGGAAATAACCTGTACATACTGTACCCTTTGCTTGCAGTTTATTGGCTTTTCCACTATGTGAAAAAAAAACACTTTTGCTACGGTTCAGTATGCAGAAAATTCTCTAAATGTTCATCTTTCTTACATTCTGTATTCGGAAGCTGGAGATGGCATATAAAGAGATTACCAATCAATATGTGAGAGCACTTGCCTGCAGTATGCAGCATGGATCTTAGACACAGCAGGGGTTGGAACTAATCCGACCGGGACTACAGGGAGGTGTTCCACCCTGTACGTTAGGGCAAAAAGCCAAAAAGCTAATCCAGCATAGCACGACTCTAAAGGAACGGTGGGGCAAATAGTATTAGTGCAGTATTTGATCTTTTAAAGAAGGTTCTTTATGAGTTTTTCTGTTTATTTATTTTTTATTGAAATAGAACCACAGTGAGTTATTTTTGTGTGCATAGATGGATGGATGGATGGATGGATGGATGGATGGATGGATGGATGGTGCCCCAGTTGTGTTTTTTCCATGTCTAGCCAGCCACCAGTACTACCATTAAAATCTAAATCTGGTGCATGGTGGTAGGTTTTCAGTAAGATATTTATTTTCTTTTACCAGACATGCCAAAGTAGTTTAAGTGTGAACTTATAAAAGCATGAACCAGAGTGTCAAAATAATCAAGAGTCAAACAAGCCTGTTGTATAACTGATTATAATAAATACATAAATAAATACAATATTTTTTATGAGGGATGACACAACAGGAACCTTTTTTTTTTTTTTTTTATTAAGGTAAAAATAAGACAACATTCACACTTTATTTGCAAGTTTATTTTAAAACATAGCACATTTACAGCTAGCTTTTAAGTACAGTATATCCCAATGCAACATTGTAAAAAATATAAATAATTCAAATTTTATTCATATATTTTCAATAATCAATTTAGCTCGGCCAGGGTCTTTTAAGATGTCAGATGTATCCTTTTCAGGTAATATGAAGAAAAGGAGGTACAGATTTAAGAATATTTTATTAATAAAAGGAGCAAAAAAACATAAATAGTAAACAGACACAGAGTTGGGTGTTCAGCAAACAGCATAAAATAGACAAGAGAACAACAAACCAAAATGAGTTAAAAAACACGAGGCACTGAACAAATTGCTGGTAAACACAGTGACCTGAATGCATTACTTCAAGAAATACTATACATAGACACATGTAAATGCAAGTGGTATGTATGCACAAACTTATTTCAATCGAAAACAGACTCGGCTGTGGACAATTATTAAACTAGGCTGGAGACAATTAAATTCATTTTTATTTGTATACAGTAGCAGTTTTACAATAGACATTGTTTTCCACAGATAAAACGGTAATAAAAAATTTATGTTTGTTCCTTATAATTGTGAGTTTGTCCCTAATGGGCAAGCCAATGGTGACTGTGGCAAGGAAAAACTTCCTGAGGTGGCATTAAGAAGAAACCTTGAGAGAAAGCAGACTCAAAAGGGAACCCATCATTATCTGACTGGCACCGAATGTCCATTTATTAGAGTTTATCGTTGTTGAGTTGTGCAGTGAAGGGTGATTAAATGCAGCATGCTGTAAATCAAAACAAAAACACATGGCTAAAGTACACCTTAAAAAATGCAAAAGTGTGTTGTAGTTAGACATCAGTCTTTGGCTGAAGCTCATTTTAAAAAGGTTGCCACCTGAGTCTCTGGAGTGAGTTTTGCCTGTGAGGTCACCACTCTGCAGGTAACTTTGCAGAGGACGATAGTTGTATTATAGCTTTAGGATGGTAGCCCCTTCCCCAAACACCTTTTTGGTGTTGTGTCAGATGATGGGCCACCATCAAGGGTATTTGGTCTTTCTGGCTGTTTTGGATCTGCTCATCTTTGTCCTGCCAGCACAAAAAAACATATGCTGCATTAATTTTGCTGGCAAATAATCTGTAATGTAGTACTATAATGATGAGGCAGGTAAAGATGTAGGAAAAACCAATAACATGAACTAATCAAGAAACAGCATAAATTGGGCAAAGCAAGAATGGCCAATATAAACAAAAAAATGCAAATGTCCCCTGTAGTGTTACAATCCAACATATGCGTTGTGAGCCAGCATGTGGTGCTCAGCTCAAGAGGATAATCTCTGACACTTCCACTAGCTTTAAAAGCTATACTAAGCTATGCTAATACTTAAAGTAAATGTTCATAAATCTGACAACTTTTGGAATATGCACAAAGTAATTACAAGCTTAACAATGTTGCTACCAGTGAGTATCCCCATGAAAGTAACTGCTAATATGGCTAAATCACTGAAATAATTTTTTGTTTCCTTTTTTTTGTTCTTGTCAGGACTCTCATGACATGGTGCACGGCAAGATTATTCTGTCAGAAATGTGCATGTAACTGGTTGTGTGAGGGGCTGGATGGGAGGACCCAAATGCAGGATGCACACAGAAGTACACAGAAAGCAGACTTCAATAAAACGTAAAAAGAGCAAAGGGGCAAGGCAAAAACACAGTCCAAAAACAGTCCAAAAATTCAAAGCCAGCAAACTGAGCAATACAGGGAGGGCAGAAACACAAACCAAAAACCAGTCCAGAGTTCAAAACCAGAGGCAGGGCAGAGCAGGGGTCGGGGTCAGCGTCAGGGTCGGGGTTGAAGTCAGGGTCAGGGTCATGAACAGGAAAAGGAACCAGAGCTAAAGTTTTTGGTGTCCTTAAATATCAGGAGGCACGGGAAAAACGGCAAGATGGCCGCCGGCCCGGAAGTGCACTCCGCAAAACTGGAAGTGTGTGCTGTGTGCCCGGAAGATCCTGACAGTTCTATGAGTTTCTCACTATGTTAGAAATTATGGATGAGACAAGGGTCAAATAAGAATTGGACAGCTGTCTTATTTTGTTCCTGACGCTATCAAAACAGTGAGTCTAAAGTTTTATTATCCAAAGATTTGTGATGTGACACTTTTGTGTGTTTAGACAACCAAGATTAGACAACCTCAGGAGACAGATCATCACCTCTGGCTGTCTCAAAAGTAAACAGAGTTGTTTATTTATGCGTGTACACATCATTTCATACTCTCACAGTAAGGAGTCTTACCTTTGTAAGCTCAGTCTCAAATCAAAGATGATTTGCTTTGCTCGCAGCCTGGAACTTTTAAAAAGCGCTGTCAGCCTTTTGCCTCAGGACACTAAAAAGTCAGCAAAGCAATATGGAGGGTTGGGAAATGCTTTGCAGGAGATTACACTGCTTAATCTCACTGATTTGAAGAAGATTACATGTTTTGCTTGCTTTTTGGAATTTACCAATAAAGAGGCATTAGGAATTATGTAATCATGCTTGTTAAATGTAAGCCACTGGGTTCCAACATGTTAAATATTTAAAATAAATAAAAGTGATTTTAAGTCACTAGTTTATGTCAGTGTTTATGACTTATAATACATTTGATTTCATGTAGCACTCCTATACAACTAATAACAAACCCTAATAATTTCCTAAACGGAAATTATTTTAATTTATTTTGAATAATTAGAATTTTATTTCAAGATTATTTCAAGAAATTATCTTTTTGTTATCTTATGTTTGCTATAATGTAATTTTACATATACAAATATTTTTTCTCCTAATTTCTTTTAAAAATTTGTCCAAGCAAATCAAATGTTCCTGGGGAAAAAAATCTCAAGCCAATCTGATGCAAGATAATTACCAGTTATAGAGTGTATGAAGGAAATTATTGAATGAACCCCACCTTTAGCCTAACGCTTTTGAATATGTTGAATCAAAATCATCCGAAAGGTTCAGAGGCTCAGTGGAAGAAATTGGGTGGACCTCCATCACCTTTGGTATTTCAGTGGCAAATGAAGATGAGATTGGGTAATACAATTTGATAAAATGTAACAATTCCTAATACAGTCTTCATAAAATCGATTTTTTTTTTTGTGTGTGATGTGATAAGACACACTGAAAGACAACTTTTAAACTGCCAGTATTCATTTCCTCTATGGCAACATCCCACAGCTAAGCTCTCACAATGATGCCTCTCTTTTCCTAAACCATAGGGTCATTTGGTGCAATTTACTTACAATCACCTGGTTTATACAATTAAGGGTCCAGCAGTGGCAACTTGGTGGTGCTGAGATTTGAACACACAACCCTCTGATCAGAAGTCCAACAGCTTAATGAGTGAGCTACCACCTCCCCAACTCTAATATCCAAATAGACATCATCCTCAGGTCAAAATGCAAGCACCAGGTGAACATCCTCCAATCTCCTAGTTGAAGTTGCTGTGGAGGTTTTCCAGGGTCATCACTCTGGAGGGTATTAGTATTATGAAGACTGGCAGTTGGCATCAACCATAATTCAGCCAGTGGAAATTGCATGCTTTTGAATAGTGGTGAGTGGTGGTAAAATCACACTGGCAGCAAGAAGACAGGGCAGAAGTGATTAGTGAAGTTACTGGCATGGTGGAAAGGGCAGTTCCAGTATGCTGGTTTTACTGTCAATGCCTTCCGAGGTGGGCTTAAATCAACAGAAGAGTCATGGGAAGGTGAACACTTTAAGAGAACATCACACAGTGGAATGGAATGCCTAAGCGAGAAAAAGGTTAATAGTGCTTATCAACTGCCTGCAATAACCCCATTTTCGATAGTTAAATATGTGGTTTGTGTTACATTGCAGTTTTCATAATTTTTTTACTGTTGGATTATTGTTATGATGTTTTCCAGTTAGCTGCTGCCTAATGCTGTAAAATGGCTATCATAGTGTATGCACATTAACATTGCTTATCAGTTATTTAATCCAACAGAGGATTGAAGTCCATCTGTTCTTCTATTGAGTAAAAAATGATAGGCATAATAAATGATTAACTCTTATTTTAAAAAAGACATGTAAAAAGGTATAGTATTTATTCAAGCTTGCTGATATTTTTCAAAAACAGCACATTACTGTGCTTTATTATTATTTTTATTATTTTTTTTTTTTAACAAAGTGAATATAAATATTTAATCATTTTCGATTGTTTAAGGTCTCTCAGAAAATATTCTTGGTTGTAAAACTATTAAATATACAAGTTTTAAAAGATATAAAAAGATGTAAGTGTGGCGGTCCTTACAGACAGAGTAACATGGCTACAAAATAGTAGTGCCCAATCTTTGTTAGCTATGTTAGAAATTAATTTAATTTAATATGCTATACAGATATTAACATCCAGAAAGGTCTCATGTGATTAGTCACCAGTGCATGAAAAAGCAGAGGATGGAAAGTTTTAGTGGTAGAACAAAAAGGTGCCACCCCAGCTATCTTTTGGTTTGAAACATGCAAGAATATGGATAAGACAAGAGTTGACACAATAATGACACAATAATGTGCTGTTTTTGTCATTCATTCTTATCCTATTTGTATTGTTAAAAAAAAATAAAAAAAAATAATATATATATATATATATATATATATATATATATATATATATATATATATATATATATATATATATATATACATTCTTCTTCTTCTTCTTCTTCTTCTTTCGGCTGCTCCCATTAGGGGTCGCCACAGCGGATCATCCGTCTCCTGTCCTCTACATCTGCCTCTTTCACACCAACTACCTGCATGTCTTCCCTCACCACATCCATGAACCATGAACCATGAACTCCCTGCAACCGCATCACTCCACTGCCCTCCCTCTCATTCACACACATGTACTCTGTCTTACTCCTACTGACTTTCATTCCCCTTCTCTCCAGCGCATATCTCCACCTCTTCAGGCTCTTCTCAACCTGCTCTCTACTCTCACCACAAATCACAATATCATCTGCAAACATCATAGTCCAGGGAGACTCCTGTCTGACCTCGTCCGTCAACCTGTCCATCACCACTGCAAACAGGAAAGGGCTCAGGGCCGATCCTTGATGCAGTCCAACCTTCACCCTGAACCAGTCTGTCGTACCTACTGCCAACTTCACTGCCGTCACACTGTCCTCATACATGTCCTGCACCACCCTCACATACGTCTCTGACACACCTGACTTCCTCATACAATACCACAACTCCTCTCTCGGCACCCTGTCGTACGCTTTCTCTAAATCCACAAATACACAATGCAATTCCTTCTGTCCTTCTCTATACTTCTCCATCAACATCCTTAAAGCAAATAAGGCATCTGTGGTGCTCTTCCTCGGCACGAAACCATACTGTTGCTCACAGATGGTCACCTCTTCTCTCAGCCTGGCTTCCACTACTTTTTCCCATAACTTCATGGTGTGACTGATCAACTTAATTCCCCTGTAGTTACTGCAGGTCTGCACATCTCCCTTATGCTTAAAGATCGGTACCAGCATACTCCTTTTCCATTCCTCAGGCATCCTCTCCCCTTCCAGAATCCTGTTAAACAATCTGGTTAAAACTCCACTGCCATCTCTCCTAAACATCTCCACGCTTCTACCGGTATGTCATCTGGTCCAACCGACTTTCCATTCTTCATCCTCTTAATCGCTGCTCTCACTTCCTCCTAACTAATCCTATCTACATCCTGCTTCACCAACTCCACATCCTCCAACCTTCTCTCTCTCTGATTTTCCTCATTCATCAGCTGCTCAAAATACTCCCTCCATCTTCTCAACACACTCTCCTCACTAGTCAACACATTTCCCTCTCCATCCTTTATTGCTCTAACTTGCAGTACATCCTTCCCAGCTCGGTCCCTCTGTCTGGCCAATCGGTATAAATCCTTTTCTCCTTCCTTAGTGTCCAACCTCTCATACAGCTCCTTATATGCCTTTTCCTTGGCTTTCGACACATCCCTTTTTACCTGCTGCCGCATCTCCTTGTACTCCTGCCTACTTTTCTCATCACTCTGTCGATCCCACTTCTGTTTTGCCAACCTCTTTCCCCTAATGCTCTCCTGCACTTCCTCATTCCACCACCACGTCTCCTTGTCTTGCTTTCTATTTCCAGATGTCACATCAAGTACTTTTCTAGCTGCCTCCCTCATCACTCCTGCAGTAGTTGCCCAATCATCCGGCACCTCTTCACCACCACCAAGCCCCTGTCTGACCTCTTCCCTGAACCTCACACAACACTCTTCCTCCTTCAGTTTCCACCATCTTATTCTTCTTTTATTTCCTTACTTTCCTCCTCTTCTTCTTCGCCTCCAAAACCATCCTACAGACCACCATCCGATGCTGTCTAGCTACACTGTCCCCTGCCAACACCTTACAGTCTCCAATCTCCTTCAGGTTGCATCTCCTACACAGAACATAATCCACCTGTGTGCACCTTCCTCCACTCTTATACGTCACCCTATGGTACTCCTTCTTCTTAAAATACGTGTTCACCACTGCCATTTCCATCCTTTTAGCAAAATCTACCACCATTTGCCCTTCCACATTCCACTCCTTAAAACCATACCTACCCATCACCTCCTCATCACCTCTGTTCCCTTTAACTACATGCCCATTAAAGTCTGCCCCAATCACCAATCGTTCTTTCCTAGGTACACCATCTACCACTTCATCTAATTCACTCCAGAATTTTCCCTTCTCCTCCATCTCACAGCCAACTTGTGGAGCATAGGCACTGATGACATTTATCATCATCCCTTCAACTTCCACCCTCACGATCATCACCCTATCAGAAACTCTCTTCACCTCCACTACACTCTTACTGTACTCTTCCTTCAGAATCACCCCTACACAATTTCTCTTCCCATCCACACCATGATAAAACAGTTTAAACCCACCTCCAATGTTCCTGGCCTTACTCCCTTTCCACTTGGTCTCCTGAACACACAGCATATCTACCTTTCTACTCTCCATCATATCAGCTATCTCTCTCCCTTTACCCGTCATAGTACCAAAATTTAAAGTACCAACCCGAACCTCTACTCTCCTACACTGCTCCTTTTCCTGCCGTCTCTGTAGACGTCCTCCTCCTCTCCTTCTCCTCCTTTGGCCAACAGTAGCTGAATTTCCACCGGTACCCTGTTGGCTAACAAAACCTGTGGCGGTCGTTGTTAACCCAGGCCTCGACCGATCCGGTATGAAATTCTCATTTGTGATCCGCATATTTGATTTGGCACATGTTTTACACTGGATGCCCTTCCTAACGCAACCCTCCCCATTTACCCGGGCTTGGGACCAGCACTAAGAGTGCACTGGCTTGTGCCCCCCTAATGGCTGGGTTATATATATATAGTTTCTTTCTTTCTTTCTTTCTTTCTTTCTTTCTTTCTTTCTTTCTTTCTTTCTTTCTTTCTTTCTTTCTTTCTTTCTTTCTTTCTTTCTTTCTTTCTTTCTTTCTTTCTTTCTTTCTTTCTTTCTTTCTTTCTTTCTTTCTTTCTTTCTCTAATAGTTTCTATGTTCAAGATCAGTGTTGTGCTAGTTACAGTTACTCGTTACTTCATTCAAAAAGTAATTCAAATACTTTGTTGATTACTTACACCAAAAAGTAATGCGTTACTGTTAAAAGTAACTTTTTAGTTACTTTTTTAAAGAACGTTCTTTAATGTTCCCATTAATGCCCTTTAATGCGTTATGGTCTATACAAACACAAAACTGACTTGATCACAAAGTAATTTTTAAACACTATTTTATTTAAGTCAGACCAGCACAAACTGAATATATCACAAGGATTTTTGAAATAAATAACAAAACAAACTGAATAATATATTCAGAATCAAAAACTAAAGTGGCTTCTGCATCATAAAAGCTGTTGTGTTGAGCCTTTAAAAATGTTCCTTTCGCAGCTTAAGTATGAAAACTATTAACAATGTAAACAAAACACCGGGTTAGCTTTTAGCTTCTTCGAGGCATGGAGTTTCTGGAGGTGCTTTGACTGATTGGAGTTACTGCTATTGCAGTAGATACGACCTTCGAACCAGAAAGACACAGCTTACATTTGACTAAACATTTTTTGTCTTCATGGTTAACTTAATTGAAATAATGAGCATATTTCCACTTTGAGAAACTCGTCTTGCTCTCGCCTTGACTCGCCATTACTGTCGCACATACTTGAATAAACGGAAACACTCCCACAGTGCGTCTTCTTCGTGTTTACAGTTGTTGGCATCCACTAATCCTACAATGTGTCCCTGCTGTAAACAGGTTAGACTGTAGTCTACACTTAATTAATTTATAAAAGTACTGGACAACGCACCATACGGTAACGGTAACAGAGTTACCTTATTTAAAAAGTAATGCGTTACAGTATTAGTTACTGTTAAAAGTAACTGCGTTACTAGTTACGTGTTATTGCCCAACACTGTTTAAGAGTAACAAGATCATTTTATATTTTACTGCATTTATTGACAAACAAGTAATAATAATAAAAAAAAAAAAAAAACAGTGGTGAGCTTTCAGGACCAGCAAATTATCACTGACTTGCATCTAAATATAGTTTTGTCCATGATTATGTATCAAATTTCTCATGACTCATGACCACTCCACAACCCGTTAGGGAAGCATCTGTTGTTAACGTTACGCGATGACCAGAAACTCCCAACACGAGGCACTGAGATAGGAATCCGTGATCTCTAAAAACATCTAAGGCACATAGGGCTCGCCGCGTGACCTTGATTTTATGAAGCGGATTGGCCCTCCAAGAGAACCCTCGGGCTGTGAGCCACCACTGAAGGTGTCTAATGTGCAGAAGGTCAAGTGGAAGCACATTGGACACTGCTGCCAATAGCCCCCCGGCATTTTCTGGAACTGCTTAACAGTGAGTGACTGTCCTTCTTTCACCCTCCTGGTGGCCAAAAGGATAGACGCAATGCGGGCAGGAGACAGCTGCGCACGCATAAAGGTTGAATCTCATTCAATGCCTAAGTAAGTGGCTCTGTTTGGAATTTAGCCATAACCCCAATTCCTTCATGTGAGCGAGAACGACATATTTATGTCAGACCGCTAAGTGCTCTGATTTTGCTATGCCCTGGTGAAGCTCTAGGGGCTTACTGACAGGCGGTGACTCCTTCAGGTCCGCTTTGATACTGGGCGGGAACCGAGGAGGGTACTCGCTGGCAAGGCAGGGTTAATGGACCAGCTCCCTGGGGGTGCCGGTGAGATCCCCAGAACATCCCATAATAGGATCTTTTGGCCAAAGCCCTTTTATGGAAAATGACAGTCCTTAGATCTGTAATTTCCCAGAGCTTCGGCCCAGAGCGTCGTACAAGGTCCCTGGTGGGGTGTGTGTGAGTCACCTGATAGGGAAGTGCTGGGTTGATTCTGAGTCTGCCCCCGCCGAGCAGCAGTGTGGGAGGAACCGTTGACATGCTGTTGACAGAAAGATTCAACTGTGTGAGCCAGGCAACATGAGGGTGGCCATATACTGGCCAATGGCCACAGCGGTCTCTTTAGTCTCTTCTTAACCACCCACATCTAGCTTTCACAGCAGGTCAACCTGATGTGCCTGCAACACTGCCATGGTTTGCAGGCTTGCAGCGGCTTGACCTACTTAGGGATAAGCCTTGCCTACCAGTGACGACGTATATTTCAAAGCGGCTTGGTGGGTAGCGTCTGAGTTTTCCGGGGTGATTAAACACCCGGGGAGAGATAGCTGGCCAGCGTCTCTTCAATTCGGGGCACCGACCCGTAACCGCACTCTTTCTGTCTGACAATGTTGGAGTACACGGAGGTCCTAGGACTGAAGAAGTGGGCCAAAAAAGGCTTAGCCCAGGACCTGGACACCTCAGTGTGCAGGTCCAGTAAGAAAGGCAGCCCCCGACACGGAGGCTGTGACGCAGATTCAGTAATCCCTCGTCAAGCTTAGTGGACGGGCAAGCTTTTTGCTCGGCTACCGGTCAATCTATCAGGTCACAATCTTTAAAATCTCCTCAAACCCCAACTCGCAGAGCGTGCATCCCCCTCCTCGGAGAAAGAGTGGTGGAGCTGAATGCTCTCGTTGCAAGAGGAAGGCATGTTTCCGAGTCTTGCGAGCAAGTGCTGGAGGCAAGTGAGAAAGGAGAAAGAGACAAGCCAATCTTCAAACCCTCTGCCAGGCCCATATGTGAGTCCCAAAGTGGGGCCAGAACCACGAGAAGCAGGGGCACCCTCCTTGAAGAGTGCCCACCAGGAGCAGATTGCTTTCTTGAGAACCAACTTAGGTGTCAAATGCACGGGCCACCACTGTCAGAAGAAATTTTAACTCTACTGTATTTACATTCATTTAAATCACTTTTTCAATATATTAAATATTATATAAATAATTAGATATGCCTATAATTATTATTTTTTTTTTAATTGCAACACAGGAAATAAAAGATGCTCCCAATTTTAATTCATTATTCTGTAGGAATTTCTATAAACTGGTGAAAGACAGTGCCATGAAAATCAGTCTGCCATTTTGCTTTGTGTATTTTTTTACACAACAGAAAGAGCTAAACTAGTGTGAAGACAACTCAGCAGCTTTAGAGGAGGAGGGAAACTGTGGTTATTTCTGAAGTGTTACTTTTAGAATATAAAAAAATACATATGATTTATTTGGCCATGCTTGAAATCAAGGACTTGTGGCATTTATTTTGGGTTTATAGACCACTGAGGAGTTCAAATAAACTGCCTCAGGCTTGCCGTTGTCAAGAACCCTTACATTTACATATAAATTGGGAAAGTGGAAGAAGAAGTCAGCGAGACAGACAAAGCAAGGTGTTTAGTAGTGTGAGAAGGCACTGGTGGCGAGGGTGATGAATGCATACTCTTATGTTTCAGAGCTTTCACACCAGCCTTTGTTCCTCTAAGAAACAGCAATGTGTCTCTGTGTGCTGCCGAAAAGAGTGTAGATAAATCTCTTTCAGATGAACGCAGTGCTGTTCTCAGTCAAGTGTGGAGCGCTCCACTGATAAGCACATGTAAACACACGCCGTTTCTGCAGGACCATGGCATGCTTTCATTTACATAAACTGTTGTTAGCTTGTCAACTCTGTGTTATTGTTGTTTTTCGTATTTGTTGATTTGTATTTAGCTATTTGAACAGTTGGGTGCAATCGGTTATGCGCAGAACCATAAAATTGGTTATATTCATTGACAGTAAAGAACCTTTTGGCCTTTAATTCTTACACAAGCTTACAGTACATAATGATACTTTAAATACATTCTATGCAACTGATCATGTGCACGTATGTTTTTTATAGCGTGCCAAAAGGCTGAACAGCAATATGCATCCACTAGCAAATTTTGCATTAGTTTGTTATATATAAAATAATATAAAAACAGCCTACTTAGAGGTAAACTGAAACATTGGGACACTGCTGTTCTTATTCTGTATTCTGTTCCATAGTGTTCATTTGTCACTGTGTTTTATATTCTTGAAACTCTAAGGACTTCTGTATATTATTATGCAATAGAATGACTAATTCCTTAACATCTGCTTGCTACAAAGTGCTATGTGATTATTCAAGATTTAACCTGGGGTTATGGAAAAGAAAAATATGTAGATAGTTAATGTAGATTTAAAAATGATAAAGCAGAAGTCCATAATATGGCCGCATTAGGAATAAGTTGTTTTGCCTTGCAGTGAAAGGTCAGGATAAATGCTTCACAAGTGACTGGCTTCTTTGCTCATTAGCTTTCAGTTCAACAACCAACAAACCATCATTGAGCTCCAGATGGGCTGACAAACAGGAAACCAGCTTCTGGGAAAGAACTTTTTAATATGTCAGACTCATGATGGGAAATTATACATTATGTCAGGAGCACAACATTACTCTAGTTTGCAGTCATTTGATGAATTAGCATAATAAATTATGAAATGTGTTTCTGAAAAGGGACATGATGTTATCAGCCTTTTGCATGAAAATACCAAATGGTATTCAATGTGCAACAGTGTTGTAAATGTAAAAAAAAAACTGTGTTAATATTTGACACTTTACTATTTACAATTCATAATGTATTTACACATAGAGGATAAAGAACTTGACATTTCAGCTGAAGTGCACGGTTAGCTATGTGAATATTTAAATCTACGATATTGACCACATCAACAGCTTTATGCAAAAGGTCAGATTTCCTCATGGCTAATCTTTCCTCTTGAAAAATGTGTTCAGATGACACTCAGGTCATCATAAAAAATGGATCATAAAACAGATCGTAAAATGGATCATAAGGTTTTAAACAAACCTGTTGAGCAAAAAGGGAATGTGCCAGATACTAAGAATCTCTGACATTTTTGTGAATATTTCAACCGATGTCTGACAGTAATATGATTTGTAATAAAATTGGTGTATTGAAATAGAAAAGAATGCAACAAGACAAATGAGAAGCGTTTTTCATTAGGTCTCTTGGACATTTGCAGCAGTTTTTATCTAATAAAATAGTTTTTACTTTTTTGTAATTAATGTAGATCTAGATTGAAGTACAAACCTGCTTAGCAGTCAAAAGTTACTGGGCCCTCAGATGGATCCTATTGTAGTATAACTTTTTTTTTTAGCTTATATTATCAAAATATTTCTGTATTGAGACTAGCTTGTTTGTGATTAAAAAAAAAAAAAGAAACCTTATATTTTAAGAAAACTGATATTCTGCTTTATTCGTTTACACCCTTAGACCTGCGTTTTTTATCTTGTATTTTTAACAGCTGCTTGCTGTAGTGATCTAAAAATTGCAGAGACATTTTTAAACAAATGACTTTCTTTTCTAGAATCATTCATTAAATAGTTTTAGACAATAACCATGACTAAGAGGCCTGATTTCTCAGGTTAAGGTAGGACCTTTTTGGAATAAAATGTCAGCAGGTCTGTTATGCTGAAGGTTTGCAGTCACACACGCACACACACACAGACACACAACCAGAATAAAATTTACAGTGCCAAGACATAAAAAAGCTGATCGCTAATTGCCATTCATAACTAATCTTAACTAGTTGAATTCATTTGCATACATAACATTAGTTTTTGGACCTCAAAACAAACACACCTTTCACATATCTTGTGAATCAAGATAAATATAGATAAATGTGTTTTCAACCTCGACTTGAACACTAAGACGGTGTCTGAGTCCTGATCACTGATTGGAAGGCTGTTCCATAACTGTGGGGCTTTATAAGAGAAAGATCTGCCCCCTGCTGTAGTCTTCTTTATTTGAGGTACCAACAAATAGCCTGCAGATTTTGATCTAAGTAGGCATAGAGGATAATACTGGTACAGAAGTTCACTCAGATACTGTGGTGCGAGACCGTTAGGTGCTTTATACATCAGTAGTAGTATTTTATAATCAATGCGAGATTTGATTGGGAGCCAGTGTAGACTGATTAAAACAGGGGTGATGTGGTCATATTTTCTAGATCTAGTGAGGACTCTTGCTGCTGCATTCTGAACCAACTGAAGCTTATTTATGCACTTAGTCGCACACCCAGACAGTAAAGCGTTACAGTAGTCTAATCTAGATGTAACAAAAGCATGAACTAGTTTTTCTTTATCCTGTAACATCATATTTCTAATTTTAGCAATATTTTTAAGGTGAAAGAAGGTGATCCTGGTGATATTATTCACGTGAGCCTCAAAGGAAAGACTCGGGTCAATAATCAAACCAAGGTCTTTGACTGCTGTACACGCTGAAACAGAAACACCATCCAGAGATACTAAATAATTGGAAAGTTTGCTACGAGCTGCATGTGGTCCTAGTAAAAGTACTTCCGTCTTATCTGAGTTGAGCAGAAGAAAGTTATCAAGCATCCACTGTCTAATGTCCTTTACACACTTCTCAACATTGTTAAGCTGATCTCTCTCATCTGGCTTTGCTGAAATATTCAGCTGTGTATCATCAGCATAGCAATGGATGCAAATACCATGTTTATGTATAATTTCACCCAAAGGCAGCATATATAAAGAGAAAAGCAGTGGGCCTAAGACAGATCCTTGCGAAACTTTACCTCATAGAGTGTGGTGAACTCACCATTTACATCAACAGACTGATCGCGGTCAGTCAAAGGCCCAAGCCAGGGGAGAGCTGTTCCCTTTATTCCAACAATGTTCTCAAGTCTAGCAAGCAGTATAGTGTGATCAATGCTGTCAAAAGCTGCATAAAGGTTGAGCAAAAGAAGTAAAGAGACAAAACCCTGATCAGAGGCCAATAACAGGTCATTTACCATCTTAACTAGCGCCGTCTCTGTGCTATGATGAGGCCTAAATCCTGACTGATACATTTGAAAATTTTTATTCCTAAGTAGATGTGAGCATAACTGATGTGCTACAACCTTTTCTAAAATATTGCATATAAAGGGGAGGTTTGATATTGGCCTGTAGTTGGACAGCCGACATGGGTCAAGGTCAGATTTCTTAATTACAGGGTTGAAAACTGCCAGTTTGAAGGATTTATGTACATAACCGGTGCTAATGGAAGAGTTTATGCAGAATGGAAGAGAATGCAGGTTGATGATTTGGATGAGGAACTAAATGAAATTAAGTCATTCTCTTGAATAGGAGTAAAACTTTGTAATTTATGGTCTGTTATAATTACACTGCTGTCTACAGGGTTATTTGTAAAATAGATTGGATTTATATTAATTGTCTGGATTTCTTGCCTGATGTTTTCAACTTTATTATTAAAGAAGTTCATTAAATCATTACTACCTATTGATGGTATGCATGTTAGTGCAGTGCTTTTATTTCCTGCTAATTTTGCTACGGTGCTGAATAAATATCTAGCATTATGCTAGTTATTTTCTATGAGGGTGGAGAAATATGCTGATCTAGCAGGCCAAAGAAATTTTCTATAATTTAGGAGGCTCTCCTTCCATGCTATTTGAAATATTGTAATTTAGTTTGACGCCATTTACGTTCTAATTTCCAAGTGGTCTGTTTTAAGGTGCGCGTATGACCATTATACCACTGTGCTAAAACATTCAGGCTGTTATTGTGACCACTACAAGCTAATGCGGTGTCTTTTTTTGGAATGAAGCAAGGGGACTGGGTACAAGTGCAGATTTAGCTAGTTAATATGCATACAAAGAAACAAAGGCAAATAAAGAACGCAAATAAAATGAATAAATGAAGCATATTCAAAAAATCCAAAACCACAACATACAGAAAAACAACATGAACTGACAACAATCATGGAAGGACAAATATAGACTTGCCCACAATAAATATTAACTATGACCAAATCACAGCCGTGCTCATATTCAGTATAGCATTCTTGTTTGTGTGATGCTGCTTAAGTAGCATTATCAAAGCCAGTCATTGTCAGTGACATTAATATTCGACAGCAAGCTAAAGAAATCCATGTGGTAATAATTTATCCACAATATATCTAGCAGAGATGCCAGAACTGTCAAATATATTTATCATTACACTTACAGAAGATATCTTCACTCTTTTCCTCTTTCTTTCTCTTGGACTATTGTCAACTCCACTCCACTGTAATAGCTGCCTTAAACAGCAACATGCCTGCACTATGTACACTTAGGAATGGCTTCAGGTGTAATAGAAATAGTTGTCAGTGTAAAAAAATCTTGAGCTTTCTTGCCAGATGTATGCTCATGCACCATACATATACAAGCAATCATGTATTAATGGTTGTTTATATTTTTTTTTTACACAAGCTCTGTAGTAGCTTATAGCTTTATAATAACTTTGATTCCTTTGGGAAAAATTAAGAGCAGTAAAAACAAACAACAAAAAAATAATAATATGCGGAATGGTTTCCTTTAGTAATTAACTAAAACAAAACAAAACAATGATCAGCAAAGCGAAAATAATTTATTACTATGAGGCTTTATTTCATGTTTTATTGTGACCTTGGTGTAATTTAATTGTGATCATGACACAACAAAAGTTGTGTGCATGTTGCCATCATTGCCATCACATCATACATTTCATAATTTCCTGCTGTAGAGATGGATTTTATCACTATGTTAAAGCTCCTGTATAAATGGTTTGTGACTGGACAGAAATTTTGTGAGGAGCAGCTATATCTGCATCCATCAGGTATGAAATACGCTAGTGTTCATTCAACACATATCCCATTAACAGTGAAAAGACGTCTTGTGATGTCAAGAGCACAAAAGAGCAAGAAAAAAATACATGGCCTTTGTGGTGGCCATTCTGCATAAAAAAAAAAAAAAAAAAAATCAGGATTCTGCATCTTAAAGACTTTTAGAAGTTTTTCAGGAGTTTAAATTTTTTGCTGCTTGGTATCTTACAATCCCCTTACACATGTATTTTCTAATAGGATTCTGCTATATTCTATGCTACTTTTTTCTTCTTTTATCCATGTTGAACTCCTCATATCATTGATTCTATGTGTCAGGGCGCCACCAGCTTCGCCTCTCCTCGGCGCCCTGCCCACACGGAGCGCTTCTCCATCCTATTAACCACCATCACCTGAGCCTCATCTACCTGGTCTACTTAAGGACCTCAGCTCTGGTCTCACATTGTCTGTTATTGCACGTTGTGCTAGGAGAGTTATACGTACTACCACGTGTGGACCTCGCCTCTTCCCGGTGCTTCGGGAGCTTTCCCCTTTGTTCTACGACTACGTTATCAGACTTGTGGACCTCGCCCCTCCAGGGCATGCCACGGATAACTGTTCTTCGCTTCGGTATCCAGGTTGGATTTTGTGGACCACACCCCTCCAGGGCGTACCATGGATACACCTGCTGCTGCCTGCTTTTCTCTTCTCTTACTCCATTCTATTTCTTCTCATTAAAACTCGAATCTCGATTCGCTACGGCTTCCGCTTCCGTTTCTCCTCGCCTGACACTAGGTTTGGCTGGTAGTTTTTAATAACAAAAACCTCTAGCATAAGTGATTTACTATAAATGTGTAAATGTGTGCCAACTTCATTCTTCCATACTAGAACTTAAACTTGAACTGCTGACAATTTCTTTAACAGTTAAGGAAAATGGAGACCAAGAACCCATTGAAAGGGTCTATGTTTAAAAAATATACTCTACTCAAGTGCTTCTGTTCTG
>NC_139595.1:8791108-8868608 GCF_946808225.1 Silurus aristotelis | reverse complement strand
TAACCTGTATGTCAAAAAACTGTAGGGCTAAAATAGCCTAAAACTCTCAAATGATGGTGGATTTTATGTGATTCTGCATTAATGCAGTTGTAAATAATACATAGAGAAGCACATCATATATAATTTTACAAATCACTTGTCTAATGTTTACATGGAAGACATTTTTACTTTTGATACTCAGGAGAGAAGCAGTCTGCAGAGCTCCTACACTATATTCTAGAAATATATTATAATGGTGAATAATGTCACTACATATCATTTGATATTGTAACAAATTATTTAAACTTCATAGTATAAAGAAGTTCAACATTAACATGATCCTGCAGTATATCACAGTAATAGAATTCTGAAGTAACCACAAACACCTTCTAAAATTGACAATGAGAATAAATAAATAAATAAACAGTAAATAAAATTCAAAGGTACAGGTAAATGAATATAACTATGTAATTTAAGAGGCTAATTACTATTTCTTGATCTGTCAGATTTAAAAACTCTTTAAAATGTAATATTATTAACAAGTAGAGCCTGGCACCTAAAGCTTAGCTGATGATGCATCTGCTGCTAACAAGTCTTGTCCATCTACTTACTAATTTGTATGCCTCAAATTTCCTTAACATTTTCTGCAACCATGTTTGGATCAATCACAAAATGTAGTCTATAGAAATCCTTAATTTACCCCCTTATTGCAATAAAAAGAATTTCCTCTCAGGAACTAATGGCAAAAAACTGTAGATAGGCACTAAATCTGCCTTGATTTCCTGAAAAAGTATATTTGAGGAACACTCTGTATGCCTAACAGAAAGGTTGCTATTAGAGAAAAACTTCACCTTGATCTTGCTGTAAGAATTACCATGTTTGGATCAATTCCAGAATCTCAGCAGTGTATTGACTGGTTACAAGGATAATTTCCTATAAATCTTTACATACACTTCTACTTTCAATATCGCACTTATGAGAGACCTGGACTAAAATCCTCAAAGTGTTAGCTTGTATAGTAGTTGCCGCCAAATTATGCATTTAATTATTATAAAATGATTTTCTTTGTGTCTTTATCACTCAGTTTAGTGTGCCTTATGAGGTGTGACTCTGGCCAGGAATTGATGGTTACTTTAAATTAATGGATGAATGGTGTTGAATCACCTGGAATGATAAAAAATAAAGCAACCAACAAATTAGCACTAAAGTCTCTAAGAACATCACAAATATCCTAATGTAAAACTATTGATGTGCTTAAAGTTACCAATACTACCCCTACAACTACTACTACTACTACTACTACTACTACTACTACTACTACTACTACTAATAATAATAATAATAATAATAATAATAAAAACTATTATTATTATTATTAGTAGTAGTAGTAGTATATTGTTAAAACTGTATGCTTTTGCTATTATTTCAGCACCATGGATAGTGTCTAGTGACCTTGTAGCAACTTCAATCCTTTTCTCCAAGAACATCTCAAAGCCACCAAAACTTTGAAGAGGCTTGAAATATGTCCCAGTTTTTTTCTTTTGAGACAGGTTTGGTGGTGTTATAACAAGGGGCTGAAACACAGCATGCCGTTCTGTCACACCTATGAACTGTGAACCAGATGTTTTGACAGGGTTGTTTCAAAAAAGCTCTCCTTAGACACCTGTTCCACACAATGTTACAGGTGTTGCTGTACACCACTGTCTGACAAGCTGCATAAAAAAAAAAAAAAAAAAAAAAAGAATTGAATATGGTGGAAAGTATACCTTTCCCTTTTCCCAGATGTCTCAAAGAAAGTTTTTTTTTTTTTTGATGACTTGACAACCAGTGTGTGACCAACGTATCTGATTAGTATTTATTAACATTTTGCCGCTATTACAGATTAAATTACTCCAATATAATGAGTATAATTGTTCACCCAGACATGATGAATGTCTGGAATATGTATAGCTAGCCATTCCTTGTAATCTTCTAAAAACATCAGATTCCAGATGTTCAGGGAGTTTGTGAATCTCCAGCAGGATTAGCTATGGCAGATTAATGACAAATGATCAACATTTGCTATCACAGTATAATTCCATCCAAGGAACACAGCAATATGAACTTTGATCACTTCTGAAGGTCTTGAAAATAAACTCTAAGTGGATAGCTACAGAAAGTCTATGCAGTTTCCAGCTTTTATAGCTTGCCCTGATTGTTTTCTAGCAGTAAGTGCTCCCAGTCTAGATGGCACTAAATAATATGATTTGAGTGCTGCTACTCAGCAGTGTGTATATGTGTGTTTTTAATATACACATGTCTCAGATTTATGTCATCTGATTAGTCCTCTATCCATAAGAAGCATCTCTGGGAAATGAGCATTTTTATATCGTGCTTCCAGAAGGAAATTGGATATTTAATGTACAGTCCCTGCATTTTACAACTGATGAACACATCAGATCAGACCTGCATAAAAGATCTGTACTTATTCCTGGAGTATTCAAAATATCTGGTTTTAGATCCATTGCAACCCTGGCCAGAATAATACAGTTACCAAAGCTTTTTATTTTACACTCTAGCTGACCACCTTATTATAAATACCTTACTTATACAAGAAAGACTCTTCCCCCACTCTCATTTCTTCATGGGATCGATTCCACAATGTTTAAAACAGTCATTTTAAATTCTGGCCCATGTTCTCATGATTGCATCACATAATCTCATAAGCTTGCATCACTTCTTCTTTCTGACCCATTGTACAGCCTTAATTCTGATTGAAGTTTTCATTACTTCGAAACTAGATTTGACATATTGTGCATTCTAAGCTATTTTCTGCATTCTAAGATATTTCTGCTTTTGCTTTTTTTCTGCTTAGCATGGTTGTAAAGAGTGATTGTAGCCTTTCCTATCAGCTCAGACCAGAGTGTTTTCACATTGCAGTACTGCCACTCACCATATGTTATTTGTGACATTTGATGAGACCAATAGCTTTAGCTATGACCTGTATCTGCATTTTTTCATTCATTGTGTTCATATAGAGAATAATAAATATGCTTTTTTTTTTTCTGAATGCATTACAGAAACAAAACTTTCAATAAACATTCAATCTAACTACAACATAAAAAATGGATTACAGCTATATTTTATGCAATGCTTAATAATATGCAACAATTGATAATGTTGCTATATAATAATGATCTATAATCAATGGTTCAAAATGCAGTGTGCTTTTGCTAATTACCCTCAGGAGATTCTCTGGGGAAAAATCATTTCACTTGCAATTTTGCAATCATAAACACTACATCAAAATATAAAAAAATGTAGATGTAGAATTTGTTAAACATTATTGTGGGAGAGCAATAAGTTCAGGGGAAGGAACACTTCTCAGGACAATGACCAGTTCCGCACAAATCAGTTTATTGGCGCGTTCACTGGACTACACAAATGCACACGTGCACACACACACACACACACACACACACACACACACACACACACACACACACACACACACACACACACACACACACACACAGCTCGCAAGCAACACCCAGCACCCTTCTCTCACTCCTTTTATGTGCTTACTCTGCTATCTACAACAAAGAACACTCATTAGTAAAAATGTCATTCTTATTCATTTCCCACCGCCCAACTCAGGCCGGGGAGTCGTCCAGCCCGCAACCGACCCCCATTCGCAATATAAAGGAAAGAGTGAAATAAGGAGCATGTAAAAGCAGTCCACCGCAGAGTGCAGCTCGTGAAAAAGCCTGTTAGCATGACTCCATCCGATGGACAAGATATGGCGCTCCCTTTTTAGTGAGATCGGTCAGGGGGCTGGTGACGTCCGAATACTTAAGGACAAACCTCCGATTATAGCCAGCCAGCCCCAGGAACCGTCTCACCTACTTTTTGGTCTTGGGTCTCGGGCAGGTTGCAATCACTGCCATCTTATCAATTTGGGTACACACCTGTCCATGACCGAAGTGGAAACCCAGATACCATACTTCCACCCACCCAATTGCAAACTCTCTGAGGTGTTGAGGTGACTAATTGGTGCTGCCATTTATTGCTATAGATGATTAGGTCATCCAAGTAGAAAGCGGCATACCCGTTATGGGGGCGGAGAACGATGGGGCGTTGAAACTTTGCTGGAGCCCTGAACAGGCCAAACGGAAGTGTAACAAACTGGTGTAAACCGAACGGAGTGGAAAAAGCCATTTTTTCCCTGGACATTGGAGTCAAGGGGATCCGCCAATATCCCTTGGTTATGCCGCATCTAACTGATGAAGCAGCTTGTTGATGCAAGGTATTGGATACACGTCAAATTTAGACACCGCGCTGACTTTTCGATAGTCTATATAGAACCGGACCAACACACCACTCTTGGGCACCAAAACCACCAGGCTGCTCCAATCCCAGTGGTCTTGGTGCCCAAAACTTCTTGACTACCTCCATGTCAAGCATAGCCTTAAGTTCATTCCGAACCACGTTTTTTTTGTGTTCGGGTAGCCGGTAACTATGCAACTATGCACCACTATGCCTGCAGGCGTCTCAATATGGTGTTCTATGAGGTTTGTTCGACAAGGTAGGGGGGAAAACACATCCGCAAGCTCTTGTTGCAACCACTCTACCTGAGCTCTGCAATGGTGGTCTCCACAGGGGACTGAGGTAAATTTTGACGCAGATTTTGGTCTCACCTCTGGTTCCAGCTCCTCCCTCTCGGGAACCACCTTCGCTAGAGACATGGGCACCTTCTCCCTCCATGGTTTCAGGAGGTTGAGGTGGTACACCTGTAGTGCATTGCCTCTATCTGTATGCCGCATCTCATGGTCAACATCTCCCAACAGCCGTGTAACCTCAAAAGGTCCTTGCCACTTTGCGATTAGTTTAGAGCTCGACATGGGTAGCAGAATGAAAATTGTTGCAGCTGGACCCCCCTATTATACAGCTCATACTTATCCCAGTTCTGTGCATTTGCATAGTGTTCATGACATGAAGACCATGCCCTGATCAGTCAGGATCTGTTTTTTCGGGATCCGAATTTGGAAGATAACACGGAAGAGTGCCTCTGAAACACTGCGTGCAGAAATTCTGCGGAGGGGCACTGCTTCGGGATATCACATTGCATAGTCTACTAAAACTAATGCAAAGCGATGCCCATGTGCCATGTCTCTACAGGTCTGACAAGGTCCATGCCAATTCTTTCGAAAGGGGGCCCTGATTAAGGGTAGGGGGCGCAAAGGCGCTTTTGGGATGGCCGACGGATTCACCAGCTGACATTCCCGACATGCCGCACACCATCTATGCACATCACCATGAATTCCCGGTCAATAAAACGGGGCCATTAGGCACCCCCTTGGATACTCACCAGTATGCAGTACGTTCCAGCTTGATCGGGGGCAGCCAGTGGCACCTCGGGGATCCGGACCATCACCCCCAACTCCATTACGGGACATTGATTCAAGAAATGCCCTGGCTCCCTGCAGCACCAACAGACCGGCCCAGGCTTTCACTCTGCACCTGCGTGGTCCGAATCACCCACCTGTGGGACATAATACATAGAGAAGTGGGGGGGTTTGCAGTCAAGCCATCAGCTTCAGGGGGATTAGCCCTCGTCTCCCTGGGAGGGGAATGGGAGAAGAGCGGAAAGTGACAGGTGAAACGAGATAGGGAGATCTGGAAGTAGTCGCAGGGGAATAGCCAGGCCCTGGGTATGCAGCCAAGTGGTCTTCTACCATCTGGATCACCTTATCCACTGCTGCTGGACGCTGGCATTAGACCTATTCCATCATCTGCGGTGGAAGCCGTGCAACGAATTGCTACAGCACTACGAGGTTAACAACCTCTTCAGTACTCCGGTCCTTGTCTAGTAGCCACCTCCGGCATGCATTGTGGAGCTGCTGGGCGAATGTAAACACTTCTCAGGACAATGACCAATTCCGTACAAAGCAGTTTATTGTAGAGTTCACCAGACTACACACACGCACACGTGCACACACACACACAGCTCGCAGGCACCACCCAGCTCCCTTTTCTCACTTCTTTTATGTGCACCTTCCGCTCACTGTCACAGAGAACACTTATTAGTAAAAACTCCCTCACGTGTGTCATTCTTACACATTTCTGCACATGGCCTCACCCTCTATTCACAAACCGGCACTCGGCCACACCCCTGCTGCCACAATTATTATTTATCATTTACATTAATTCACTTATTTTTTAAGACAGACTACTGCCTTTAAAATCTAAATGCAATCAAATACCTTAAAAGAGAAGTAGGGCAGCAAATGTAAGTCATGAATAGAACCTGTCATATTACACATTGAGTATGACACATTTATTGAGATTTTAATGTGAATCTGGCAGGTATACACAAAGATTCACAGACATTATATGATGGGGTATTTTTCTTCTGCCTAATTGGTCCATTTGAGGATAAAAAAGCAGCAGGGACAAGTAGTCAATGTCGCAGTTTATTTGCAATTCAACAAGCATTTCTGCTGTCTGCATTCAAATATGAAATAGCGAGAAGAGGAGGGAGAACGAGAGAGAGAGAGAGAGAGAGAGAGAGAGAGAGAGAGAGAGAGAGAGAGAGAGAGAGAGAGAGAGAGAGCTTTACACAGGTGCTAATTTTTTGAAAAGGGAATAACAGCTTAGTTTATGTCTTTGGAGTTATTTATCAAATGTAGTTCTTTTTAAATTGTGTTGGATCATAATTTCACTACATAGTGCTTCACTGCTACATAGTGCTTTTAAACAAAGGCACTTCCATATCAGTCTGGCTGTCTCAAAAATGTATACAGGGTAAAGCTGGAAATTATTTGGCTCCTAGTACTTGAAGTCAAAGCCAAAAGTCAAGCTAAAAGTAAAATAGAACATTTTTTACAGTGGTGTGTTCAATGTGTTTTGTTACACAGCATTGCTTAAGTAAGCATCGGGGGTTAGTTTTAAAGCTGGTTTTCAGATATACACGATTTATAACCTCCATGACACTAGATGGAATGCTTCCCTGTACAGTGCATTAGTTCAAAAGTATTCACAGTGCTTCACTTTTTCCACAAATTTATTTTACAGCCTTATTTCAAAATGGATTAAACTCATTATTTTCATTACAATTTATAAATATATATATATATATATATATATCACATGTACATAAGTATTAACAGCTTTTTCTCAATAATTTGTTAAAGCACCTCTGACACTGTTTTTGACAGTTTCTCTTAATCTTCTTTGCAGAACCTCTCAAGCTCCATCAGGTATGAGGGGGAGCATTAGTGCACAGCCATTTTTAGATCTCTCCAGCGATATTTAATCAGGTTCAAGTCTGGGCTCTAGCTGGGCCACTCAAGGACATTCACAGAGTCATACCGTAGCCACTTGGCTGATCTTGTCTGTGTGCTTAGAGTTGTTGTCCTGTTGAAAAATAAACCGTTGCCCCAGTCTGTGGTCCAGCACGCTCTGTAACAGGTTTTCAACAAGGATGTTTCTGTACATTGCTGCATTCATCTTTTCCTCGATCATGACTAGTCTCCCTGTTCCTGACGCTGCAAACATCTCCACACAATGGTGCTGCCACCACGGTGCTTTACTGACGCTTGGCATTCAGGCCAAAGAGTTTAATCTTTGTTTCTCATGGTCTAAGATTCCTTCCTGTGCAAACTCCAGGTGGGCTGTTATGTGCCTTTTTACTAAAGAGTGTCTTCCATCTGGCAGCTCTACCATACAGGACTGATTAGTAAAGTGCTGCGGAGATAGTCGTTCTTCTGAAAGGTTCTCCTCTCTCCACAAAGAAACACTGGAGCTCTTTCAGAGTGACCAACGGGTTCTTGGTAAGCTCCCTCCCTCGCTTAGTTTGGCTAGGTGGCCCACTCTAGGAAGCGTCCATTTACAGATGATGAAGGCCACTGTGCTCATTGGGACCTTCAATGCTGCAGAAATTTGTCTGTACACTTTTCCCTGATCTATGCCTCGATACAATTATGTCATGGTGGTCTACAGACAATCTCTTGGTCTTAATGTTAACTGTTGGACCTTATATAGACAAATGTGTGCCTTTCCAAAACATCTCCAATTAACTGAACTTACCACAGGTGGACTACAATCAAGTTGTAGAAACATCTCAAGAATGATCAGTGTAAACAGAATGCGCCTGAGCTCTATTTTGAGTGTCATGGTAATGAGTGTGTGGCAGCAGTTCTTGAGTGGAGGCAGAACTGGACGAAACAAGCAGTATGACTACACCTGTATCTGATAAGACTAATCAGTGCGCTGTTCTAGTCCAGCAATGCCACTTGCAAAATGCTGCCACAATGTGATTTTTTTTTTCCATTTTTTATTTTGAATACATTTTCAAAGACTTATCTAAGAAAGAAAGAAAGAAAGAAAGAAAGAAAGAAAGAAAGAAAGAAAGAAAGAAAGAAAGAAAGAAAGAAAGAAAGAAAGAAAGAAATTTAGGTTATACAATTTGTAGACAGGGCAGTCTTAATTTTGAGTTCCTTATACAAAAAAACAATTTATTCTATTGTTATGTTGAGTTGCCAGAATGCAACTCAACTGCCTAACAATCTCACATGGTTTTCTTAACAATGTTTCATCCTTTTGGAGACAAACTGGGCTTCTGCTCACACTACATGCTAAACTTAGTCACTGCACCAGCAAAGGAACCAACAAATTTAGAGTGGATAGAAGCATTTGTAGCCATTCAAGTCATCTCTCTGAGTAAATGCAATAAAATGTAATCCAAAAAGCATTATTCATGTAGATTTAGGGAATGTTCAAGCACAAATCTCTAAACTCTGAGATGAGGCTGCCTACATTTTTTTGACATTTGCAGGGGGGAAAAAAGTAGATAACGTATTTCTAATGCATTACTTTCTTATTTTTGATATAGAGCCATCTCAGATGGGCCCCTAATGCTGACTCATACGGGGGATTAAGGGGACAAAAATGGGGGTTGTTGGATGGCATCTCTCTGGATTGATCAAGGAAATCATTCTGTGGCAAATTGTGCAGACTGTCATTTCAGACTATTTCTGTAGAATTTAACTGAAATTCCCAAGCTCTTTCAGTATCCAAGGTTTCTATAAGTTCAAAGATGAGTAGGCTCCCAAGGATATACCTTGTAATGCAATATTTGTCTATTATGATTGGCAACTGCCCACATAAATGACCCCGAACAGACCATTCTAACAAATCAACCATTTTGTAAAGAAATACAGCAGTTCTCACATATCTTTATCCAGTGAGCTGGAACACAAAGAGTTGCCAAAGTGTTGATGTCATGTATTGGCATCCACATTGTCTCCACACAAAAAGTAAAGGCCATGTCAGGATGGGGGATTAAGGATAGCTCCAGGCTCTGACCCCTTACATGTCTGGCCGTTTTAGTTCTGTCACAATTGTCGAGGAAATAGTAAAATCTACTAATCTGGGAGTCCGACAATTTTATTCGATACATGTTAGTAAGGGCAGGTCTCACTTCCCCACCTAATTCCAGTCACTGAATTAGACTTTTAAGGTTGGGACCCATAGCCAAACCTCACCAGTCACACTCCAGCTAGACCACCACCGAAATGTGACGGGGTTCTCTTAGCACAGGAAAGTAAACTACACAGATCTGTCTTAAAGGCATACACACCCTTCCTTTAACTACATTTGCCCCTTTATACATGTCCTCTGTGTCTCATGACTACTAGGACCCAATTTATTGTGGGTTTTTGTTTTCTTCTAAAATTGGCCTAAATACTCCCTTATCAAGGGTCCTGTTAGGAGCCACTTTACGTTGGTTGTGCTCCCTTTCACCCCCAGAACATCTGAGGGCTTGCATTATTGATACAGGCTTAATATTGCTACTCATTAGAACAGGAACACATGGCCTTTAATATGTTTCAGTGAGTGAAAACCTGAACCAAATTCATAATGCCATGTTTGGGGAGCTATAAATATTTGGTGAAACCCTTTGACCTCATGATTGTCCCCAATAACCTTCCAGGGGATAATCACTCAGGCTTTTGGTATAAAAATATTACTTATGAACCTTTAACTTTAGTCTTTTATCTATTAATGCAGACTATCTTCAGGTCAAGAAAAGTTTCGGTGTCACCCTTTTTGATCTTTGTTGTTTCCCAAGAGAGTCTAATATGGCCAATATAAAGGCAGTTATGTAGTTGTCACAACTCATCTAGGTCTAACTGATACAGTTCTACCTAGGGTTTAATATTTTTTAGCAATTCATTTGGAAATGTAGTGCTCTGGTGTTGAGTGCAGTGACCAAAAAGTCCTCATGTAGGTTTAATTTGACAAGGAAATCACAGCAGCTGTTTAAAACCTCAAAGAAAAGTTTAACACCAGCAATGGCTCTGCATATACCTAGCCCTGGGGCTCAACTCATAGTGTGGGCTTATGACTTGGATATATGTTTTTGGGCCACTTTCTGTGAGTATTCTGGAACACAGTATAAATCTGTAACTAATTTAGCTTATATTGAAAGCAATTCTTAAAAGACAGCTTACTTTTATAAGTACAATATGAAAAGACTTCAGTATCAGAAAATAGAGGGAAAAAGGGGAAGAGAGAAACAGAAATTATTTGCTCATGGATTTTTGTGTCACATCATCTACTGTTATATCCCACAATCTGCCCAATTAGTGATAATTATTATATGCACTTTGCTCACATTTAGAAAATCAGTAATGACACTTTTGCTAAACAGGACCCTTAGGGTAGAATAATATCATGCAATTTATTCTTGCTCCCAAAATGCACTTCTCTGCACTCTTTTAAAATCAGAAGTGAGATAAAAGCCAGAAAATGCTTAAGCACATCATCTGACTAAATACAAACGCCAGGTGATAAAACAACCTGGTTCATGGCATCTTCATAAGAGCAAATCAACTGAAGTGAGGTTCCTTAAAAAAAAAAAAAAAAAAAAAAAAGAAAGAAAGAAAATCCCAATCACGTTTCCACACTAAATTTACATGTATTGAAACACCTTTTTGGACCTTCATCCTCTCGATATTTTTTTTATAAGGGCCAAGTAATCTTATTAATGCTCAGACTTGTAGGGTGAGATTTTGTTGCTGATGCTTTTACTGTAAAATAACTCATTTACCTCCCCCTCAAAAACACTGCTTTTGAAACACCTTCCCTACAACACAACACGAGAACAAAAGAGCCAGTACAGCGCACAATGATATTAAGCACTCCAATGCGCCCACTTTCACAGCTCTCTGGCAAGCTCTTTACAAAAGGTGAGAATACATATTTATTTGCTTCTTTTCACAGTTGCATTAGCGATGTGTAGGTGTTCTTTGGCACATAAACAGATAGTGTCACTGAAAGCTTCGCCTCTGCACACTCCAACACCGGTCCTCTGAATCGGTTACTCTTCAGAAAAAGGCAGGTGCTGAGGATTAAAGTGGAATGAAGGGACAGATCCAACATTAATCAGATGTCTTAGGTCACTGGGTTAAGATGAACCTGACCTAATCAGCAGAGATGTCAAGTGCTTTGGAAAGTAAAGAGTGGAACAACATTGATCTGAAGGAAGTAATTTAAGGTTACGGAACTACTTTGACTGTATTTTTAATCTTTGGGTTTGTTAAAAGCTAAAATAAAAATCTATTTTGGACATTTTCCTTAAAGAATTGTTATTGTTAAAAAAGAAGAATTAAGAAAAAAGGGTGATTCTAGCCACACACAGGATGTTCACCTTAGTCCTGGTGTTTTACTTAGATGCTTAACCTTAGTGTTAGTGTGAATGGATGGATGGATGGATGGATGGATGGATGGATGGATGGATGGATGGATGGATGGATGGATGGATGGATTGGTAAATGAATAAATGTTGAATATAATAATAATAATAATAATAATAATAATAATAATAATAATAATAATAATAATAATAAACTAACTAACTAACTAATATACTAACATTGTGTTTTGCAACAACATGCAGTACCCTCTGGTATATGCCCAGTTTGTTTTTCAGGACTTTATCCTTCTTCAAGTTAATGACCAAAAACATATTTCCAGCCTGTGAAAGAACTACTTTAAACAAAAAGACAGCAGGTTTCGAATAATAGAAAGGCCTGCACAGACACAGCACAGTTTGAAGACCCCATTGTGCTGATTGGTGATTATCTGGACAGAAGGGTAAAAGCAAAGCAACCTAGAAGTGCAAAACATTTGTGGGAACTTCTGCAACACTGTTTTGTTGTGGACCTTTCAAACAATATTTGATTTTGGTTGTAGAAAGAATGCCACAAGTGCTGTTATGTCTGAAAATGGTGGCTTTAATTTAGATAAAGTTTTGTTGAAAAACATTGCCATGGTTTTGGTATGTACTGTTCTTTGAGTTATTTCTTTTATGCTAAAATTTAAGAGCACATTGAGACAGAAAACAACAAATATTGGAAATAAATGTAGGTATTTAAACATTTTTGATATGGTTACATTTACATACAGTAACAAAAGTACAAAAAAATATATGCATTATGTATTTTTTTTATTCTCTGCTTTTCCAGTTATAAACAATCACAGTGGTGAAACTAATGCTGACAACATGCCTTTATTTACAGATGGTACAGATTGCTAAGTTGTGTCAGGCAGATTTACTTAACCAGTGTTAGTGTTAATTGGTTGTTTAAAGCAAAACACTGCTTACAGCAAAGAGTTCATTAGAATCAGCAAGGGAGGGGAAGACAAATCTGCTCTGATCTGAACACAAACTCCAATGATGAAATATTGACAGCAGAAGCCTCGTAAAGCTACCTGCTTTAGCTAATAAGGCAAACAGTGAACTATGTAATATTAATACGGCCGGCTCCCTCATTCTCATCATCTCTATATTTTCCCAAAGCCACTCACCGCACCTTACGAATTATTGATGGAGTTGAGTGCAGGACAGGTCTTTTATTATCTCTCTATGGTATTGGAGGCTTAATGATTTGCTCTGTGATTTGCCGGCAGCTGGAAGTCTGGATTTGGATAAAACAGATTCTTTCATGAAAGTGATCCATCCTTTCCATTTTTTTTTTTTCTGGTTTCATTTGGCACTGCGGATGGCAATAGCCCATTATAGACTCAGAAACCAAATTTCTAATGAAGTGTTACACAAAGCTCTGCCATGTAAATTAGGATTGGAGGATATTCAGCATGTTTTTTGTATTTTTTTATTTTATTTTAGAAAAGAACAGAAGAATTAACTCCAAGTCTGCAGGGCATTACAAAGAAAACACACCTGCTGCATCTATCAGCTAATTAACAGGCTTTTCATGATGTGAGCCAAGTGTGTTAGAACAGGGAAAACATTAAATACTGCAGTGCTGTGGACCCTAGATTTTGGGCACTAATGATCATGAAAACATTAGGGTTAAAATACTATAGCAACCAGGGTGGGCTGGAACATCCCTTTTAACAGCATTTTAGATTTTCTTTTCTTGAATAAGATGAAATTACAGGATTTTTTTCTAGATGCCTTCCATGTCAGTAATAAATTGTTGTAATTTGCCCCATGTGCTAATTATGATCAATCACCTTTTGGCCCAGTATAATAGAATGCCTGTGTTCTTGAATAATACCTTTTTTCTTTTTTTTATCTATCTATCTTTATATATATTTTCTAAATCTCCTGGTCCCTTGATGAATGACCTAGACCAATTAGCCACATTTTGAGTAGCTGGGCAACTTATACATCATCTCCCATTGTTAATATTTCATTACAGAAGGAGGCAGAGAAGCACTTAATGGTAAGGCTTGGCATGATGGGGATGATGAGAGCCCCCGGCATCAATTAGGCCGATTTTTTAACGAGGTTCCTGCTGAACATAATGTTTAAGATTATGTTAGTGTTAAAACTGTTTCTGTTGGTATATCCTCTTGTCTAAACAGGAAAACCAGCTAGGTCAGCTGGCCTAGGTTTAGGCCAGCTTTCTACCCAATGTGTGTGTGTGTGTGTGTGTGTGTGGACTGTATCATCCTGTGTGTATAAAAACGTGTCTGCCACCTGCAATAAACGAAGAGAAACATTTTGCCACATTCTGTGTGCGGTGTGATTCTTCCCTGATCAGAAAAGGCATTACGGGTCTCGCAGGTCGTTTGGAAAACTTCTCCAGTCATTTCGTTTTGGGCATGATAAAAATCTAACAGATAAGTCAGTGTTGCTCTTGTTGGATGTGAGCATGCTACAAAAAAAGTCTAGTCACAAAAAAAAAAAAAAAAAAAAAAAAAAAAAAAAAGAAAAAAACATCCAGTTCATTGGTAAACATGTTGGTAAACATGTTTTTGATATGCACACTAATCTATCCTAGGGCAAGGCTATGGGGCAAAGCTGGAGTTTGTGGATTCACTGTTTATGATTTTATAGTCAGCCATTCATATTATTAATGAATATTATTAATACCTTTAAATTTACTTCAGAAGTAGTACACATTTAGTGGTTCTTTTGCTCTAATGTATTCTATTCAGCTCTGAAATACCATGAAGAAAAAAATAAAAAATCAAGGGAAAATAAAAGTAGCAATGCTATTGATTTTTTAAGTGGTGCAGTGAGTCAAGTTACTGCTTCACAGCTCCAGGGTCTCCTGTTCGATCCTAAACTTGGGTTACTGTCTGTATGAAGTTTTCTATTTTCTCCACATATTTGAATCGGTTTCCCTCACGTGGTCAGGTTTCTTCTTACTGCCCAAATACAAGCAAGTAAGTGGATTACCCAATGACGTGAATGAAGTGATGACTCTTCGAATATGTGTTCAGTGTGTACTTTGATGGAAGTCAAGAAATAATTTTTACACTTGATCTTTGTGCAGTCACTATTCTTACTCAGTTTGATTTCTGATATTACAAACCTCGTCCACTCTTTCATAGCATGTTTTTTTTTTACTGTGCTTGTTCTATGCTTGTTCTTGTTCTGTTATAGTCTTGTCTCTGCACTCACCTGTGCTGTGTTTACTGTGTATCTAGTTTGCTTTTTCTAGCTTCTTGTTTTCTTCATTGTTCACTGCAAAATCTCGCTATTTGCATTTCTGATGCATGAAAGCTTTGTTCCAGTTTTAAAAATTATATTCCATTTACTTGTATGATTATAGATCTATGTCTATTACCCATCCATCTGTTTTCTAACCTTTGTTTTTTTAAATGTTTGTTGGGATTTTCACAATTGTTTTGCCTTGTGTTCTGGGTCTATTCACCTGGTTACTCCCCAGTTTGTTAATTAAAGACTCTTGTATTAAGCTTTCAGTCTGCATGTATAGTTTACACTTTTGCTTTCTGCCATGACAATTGACACAATAAAACCTTTATAAAACATACAATTTTAATAAAAAAGGTCATTGGGTTTCCTAACAAAATGTTCATTAATTAAAATATATTTCAAATTATATTTCATAGAATAATCACCTTCTGCTATTTTATCTTTTGAGAGAAATATCTGATATATTTTTATAAGGACATGGAATCAACCACTCTCTAGCTGAAGTGCCGGTGCTCCATTTGCATTCATGACTATTATGAAGCACCATTATTTTACTTCACTTATTTAAGCCCATATACCAGATAATTGAGTGATTTTATTGCATTCATACTAAAGTAGCATTTATAACACTATAATTAAGCACTATATAGACCTTTTAAATAAAAAATAACTAGCTAAAGAAGTGTTTATTCTACTTATGCCACAGTAACTTGCCAATAATTGTTTCTTTTTATTTTTTATTTATTTTTGATTTATTTATAAATCAATTTAATGTTGAACATCCAAGAGCCAATTTAGTTCCAGTTCTGACATGTTATAGCTGTTATGGTTCTATTTCTCTCTCTTTTGCTTGATTTACATGCTTCTTTCTGAATTTATTTATTTATTTTTGTTTGTTTTTGCTGTAAACTAGTAACTAGTTTGTAAACTAAACTTGTTTTATTTTATTTTAATATGTGTATTATTAGTCAGATTATATTTTGCATCTTCACTGTATATTAGCTGTTACTATAGAAACAATCATATTTTAGAACAAGCATACCAACTGCAGTGTGTCATACTGTTTGCGCATTGGTTGGCAATTGCATGATTTGTGACCATGTTAATGTCTTTCAACAATAGAATTCTACAAAAATAATGATAGCTCTTGACCAATCAGAGTTAAGAATGAAGGCCACATTTAAATACTCTTTAAATAAGCATTATCTCTATCTAAACATTTGAGGTGATATTTTTCTCCCCTGTTATGTGAAAGCAGTTTTAAGTAATCCATAATGAAGAATGTGACCTTTTGGCGATTTACTGATATAACTGCCTATAGCAAGTCAAGCAGCATTCAAATGTTGAACAAAAGAGAGAGAATAAAAGAGGATACTAGCCTGCATTGTTTGTTGACTCTCCCCTGCACTGCCATAGATTTTTTGTTTACTCTTTGTAATGAAAGGCCATGGTTCATGGTATGCCTCATTAATCAATTAAGAGCTAATTCATGGCAGTCTTGAACAACCCTTCGGATAAACACTGCAGGTGTGGACTAGCTTCTTAATTTGAATGAAAAATTATAAACAACCAAATTTAATAATAAAAAATGTAGATACTGTGAACAGAAATAAATCAAATTAAGCAGATACAAAGCTATCAGATGTATATATCGTACCTTATGCTTTACCACGTACAAAAAATATCAGAGAGATAGAGAAGTCAATGTCTTTCCATTCCAATGTGTCATGCCTCTATGTCACTTTTCATTTAAAGCAATAATGCTAAGTGGTTTATTCATTGACGTATATATTTTTTTGTGTTTTGCAGGCAGAATTTCTAATAAATTTTTTTTTTTTTTTTCTTTTTTAAAAAAAAATTCATGTTCAATAAGTGTCTCTAATGAGTCTGACACTGAATGGAAGGTATTTACGTAGGTATTAAGTTTTCTATTAAAAAGGCATTTCTTTAAACCTCCATTTCTTACTGTTTGAAGCTCAGTGAGCACTCAGTGGGTTATAATAAAGCGTTAACTATCCTCATTTTCAGCTTCAGTAAACACTTAATCCTTGTCAAGGTCATAGTGAGTGGAGTGATTTTAAGGAACAATCTAACATCTGGACTGTAGCCTAGCATCTTTCCACCAAATGACCTGAAACCACTGTAGCATTACAAACAACCTTCTAAACTCAACTTTTTGACTTTTGTAACAAATTATCCAATGGGTCATGATAGCACTAGCATTCATGTTTCTAAAAATGATATTACTAATATTTTTTAATATACATTCCAATCAAAGGTTTGGCAACCCCCAGACTTTTTTTTTTTTTTTATAGACACATGTTCCTTGTGTTTGTGTGCAACAAACAAGGTGAGTTTAAGGTATGAAGGTGTACTTAGACTAAACAAATATTTAAATGTACAGATAAACTTTATTTTAACTGGAAAATCATCCCTTACAGACTCTTGGCATCCAGACAGTTAGTCTCCTCAAATATATATAATTTTTTGTCATGCCTCTTGAAAAAAGGTATTCTTAGACCCAAGGTATTCTTTACTAGTTGGATTTTTCTTTATAACCCTGTGATCCATAGCAATTCAATAAGATTTAGGTCAGGTGGTCAGGGCCTGCAATCACATGTGTCCCATGTGTCTCAAAATAATGTATGTGTTTTATACATTTAAACAAGCAATGTATGATATAACTTGAAATAAAAATAAACGTTAGATTCTTTAAATATCTCACTACATTGTCCTATATTTTAATTAAGAAATACAAATGGATGCAGGTAAACAGTTTTTATACATTCTAAAATAGACCAATTCACATCACTAGTAAAGGAAAATTTAGTTAGAAACAGGCCAGGTGATCAGCAATCAGACTAGAATAGTGCAGAGATGACCAGAAGCATGGATTGAAAACTGTTCAGGAACACTATAACAAATTCACTGAAATAAGGTGTGTTTGGAGAAATTTGTGGAATAAACCAAAGTGAAATAAACCAAAGTGTGTGTGTGTGTGTTGTGTGTGTGATTAGCTAAGCACAGATATGCTTAATCAGAGGCTCAGTGACTGAGAGCATTGTAGGGTGTTGGAGGTGTTTGTAGATTTTGGTGCTTTGTGGGAACTGGAGTTTGGATTTTCCAGTGACCCGACATTAGAGGCATTATGTCAGAAGAATAATGCAGTATCCCAGAAAAGTGAATACACCCCTCACATTTCTACGGTGGCCGAGAAGTGCAAAACACATTAACAAATCAGAAAACAAATTTCCAGTTTGTCTGAATTGTCGTTGTGTTTTTGGATTTGTTAATGTGTTTCAGCAACAATTCAGACAAACCGGAAAACGTAGGTATAGTTAGCGAATGGAACACTTACCGATCATTGGACGAGACACCTGTCATTCGAGATATACAGGAAGTACAACAGTTTCTCGTTGCTTTCTAATGTTTACTTCTGTTATTTTCTTGTTTTATCAAAATAAAAAATTGTTTAAAGTAAACTGAGAACTTTACACATGTACAACAGAGTTATAAGAGAAACAAAGTTATAAGATTTTATTTCCTGTATATCTCGAATGACAGGTGTCTCGTCCAATGATCTGTAAGTGTTCCATTCGCAAACTATACCTACCTTTTCCGGTTTGTCTGAATTGTCGTTGTGTATTCGGATTTGTTAATATGTTTTCGGATTTGTTATTTTGATTTTTGGATTGGTTCATTTGTTTTCGGGATTGTTATTTTGTTTTCGGATTTGTTATATAGTTTTTGTATTTGTTATTTTGTTTTTGGATTTGTTAGTGTTTTCTAATTTGTTAATTTGTTTTCTGATTTGTTAATGTGTTTTGCACTTCTCAGCCACCGTACATTTCGGCATCCATTTTAGTATATTTTCTTAAGTAAAAAGACTATAGAAATAAAATTGGATATATTTTAGAGTAGTAATTGAGCACTGTGTTTGTGCATGTGTGGCGACGCCCGGTGAGGAGTACCAAGAAAATTGTGTGTTGCCTACAGTTAAGCATGGTGGTGGTAGCATTGTGGTCTGGGGCTGCATGAGTGCTGCTGGTATGGGGGAGCTGCAATTCATTGAGGGAAACATGAAACATAAAAAAAGAACACAAAAGATCAATATATGTACCAATATAAACACAACATTAATGGCCTTAGCGAGGTTACCGTCACCTTCAATATAAATGAGAAAGCCCTGCCCAAAATTCACACACTCAAGTGAGACCAGGCAATACAGCTCAACTATCTCGGATAACTGAGTGTGTTAAAGAAATAAGAAAATGGATGACCCGTAACTTTCTACTATAAAATTCTGAAAAGACAGAGATTTTGCTCATCGGCCCAAAAACCAGTATACAGAAGCTCCAGCATCTCAACCTGCATTTAGACGGATGTTCTGTAACCACTAGTTCAACTGTAAAAGACCTGTGAGGTATTTTAGACAGCAACTTGTCTTTCAAAAATCACATCAATCAAGTTACAAAAACAGCCTTCTTTCACCGTAAAAATATTTCTAAGCTAAGAAACATGTTATCTATATCTGATGCAGAGAAGCTTGTTCATGACCTCCAGAATAGACTATTGTAATGCATTACTAGATTGATGTCCTGCATCATTAATAAACAAGCTTCAGTTAGTTCAGAATGCGGCAGCAGGAGTTCTTACAAGGTTAAGAAAATATGATCAAATAACCCCAATCTTATCATCCCTGCATTGGCTTCCTGTTAAGTTTCGAATAGATTACAAACTACTACTTATTACTTATACAGCCCTAAATGGTTTGTCTCCCATATATCTCTCCAGGCTTTTAACACGCTACAATCCGTCACGCTCCCTGAGATCTAAAAACTCTGGACTTCTAGTAGTTCCTATAATAGCAAATTCCACTAAAGGCGGTAGATCATTCTCACATTTAGCTCCTAAACTTTGGAACAGTCTTCCCGACAGTGTTTGGGGCTCAGACACACTCTCCCAGTTTAAGTGCAGATTAAAAACTTCTCTTTTTAGCAAAGCCTACACATAACATACGTCTCATATCATAACTTTGTGCTCCAGAACATCTGATCACATGCACATTATCAACTTGTGCTGTTAATATCATGAACAGCAGCTACACTAATTTCTCTCCACTGCTTCTCTTTCTCTCCTCATCCCGAGGCATCCTGAGGTTTGGCCAGCTCCAGTCACGTCCCACCTCATGAAGATTATGGACCTTTGAAGAAATAGATGCCGAACTCTCAAACATCCCGTACCATCTAGGGACGTACCAGTGCCAATTGGATCCCATTACATGTGAGGAGTTTTGACAATGGACCTCCTGGAGTGTTTAAAGGCTCTGGCATGGAGAAGCTGGTGCTGGATCTGTAATGATCACAAATGTTAAGCTCAGTAGCTCCTAGTTTTATAACCATAAAGACTATATAAGACTGTAGAAAGAACATTACTTATAATCTTATACTCCAGTACTCATGTTAGTTCTCACTCTCCAGTGTTCTTTATTGTTGAAAGATTTATGATCAAACTCTTGATGTCACCCAAATGAGGATGGGTTCCCCTTTTGAGTCTGGTTCCTCTCAAGGTTTCTTCCTCATAACATCTAGGGAGTTTATCCTTGCCACAGTCTCGCTCCTCAGGGATAAATGCACATCTTGCACCTTGACTGTTGATTTCTGTAAAGCTTTGAGACAATGTCTGTTGTAAAAAGCGCTATAGAAAGAAACTTGACTGGAGCTACATTTACAGCATTTGGCAGATACCCTTATACAGAGCGATTTGATCACATTCATACAACTGAGCAGATATGGGGTTAAGGGCCCAGAAATGGCAAATTAATGTGGCTGGGATTTGAACTCATGACCTTCAGAGGTGAAGTCAACTGCCTTAACCACTAAGCCAACACCTCCCTGTACTGAGTTAAGTAGATATTCAGAAGTCAGAATCCTACCCTAACAGAAGAGCATAGATTCAAGATCAAATTTATGCACATTGAAGATTGGCCAGGTTACACCTTCAATGTAAATGAGTTAGCCCTGCCCACAATTCACAGCTATACCGGGAACTACCATTGATTAATCACCTTAGAGAACTAATAATCAACGATCAGCACTATAGAATCAACACTATAGGACACTATAGAATAAATAATGAGTGAATGGTTAAATGAATGGTTATTGTAAGTGTATGCGTAAATAAGTATTCTAAGTTTTAACCCACACTCATCCTAACCTGAAGTGTTTTCATGAGTCGATGTGAATCGTTACTCATTTACAGTTCTAAACTGCTGTCCTGTTTGTGAGCTCTCAGCCTCAGAGAGCAGTGAAGTGTGTGTTTAGACCTGCAATCGTGTTTATCCACCCGGGTACCAAGAGTCCTCTAATACCCACCCAGTACAAGGACACCATCAACTAATAAAGCCAGCTCATTCATCAATGTCTAAGTCTGTCCACTTCCTTTCTTTCTTTCTCTCTCTCTCTCTCTCTCTCTCTCTCTCTCTCTCTCTCTCTCTCTCTCTCTCTCTCTCTCTCTCTCTCTCTATCTCGCTCTCACACACACATACACACTCATAAACAAACACAGATGGAAAAGCATGGAACAATGTTCACACACCTCACTTGCTACAGTAATGACCGACTGCGTAAAGCAACTGCTATGCATACATGATAGCGAGAGATGAGGAAAGGATAAATGTACAGTGGGTGGGTGGTATTTATGTAGCCTACAAGCAACAGCTGTGCATTAAAAGAGAATGTCAAACATAATGGATGTGCAGTGGAGAATAATTAGAGCTGTCATTGTGTTGTGTCAGCAGTGCACTATAGTATGGAGAAATGAAAAAGGGATTGTGTCTTGGACTCTGTAATTTTGTAGACAAATGTCAGTGTGTTAGAGACGATTTAGTCATCCGGTAGCACACTGAAGAGTCATAGGACAGAGATCATTAAAAGGATTTTTAATTCAACATGCCACTATTACAAAATTGTCTTTTACAACAGCTGGGTCTTATGAGTTATGTTATAAATAGTCAGGGGTAAGGGGACGACGATATTGTTTGCTGTTTAACTTTCAACTTATGTACCATTTATGTAAATCTTATACTCCAGTAATCATGTTAGTTCTCACTCACTGTTCTTTATTGTTGAAAGATTTATTAACAAACTCTTGATGTCACCCAAATGAGGATGGGTTCCCCTTTTGAGTCTGGTTCCTCTCAAGGTTTCTTCCTCATAACATTTAAGGGAGTTTTTCCTCGCCACAGTCGCCATAAAGCTGCTTTGAGACAATGTCTGTTGTGAAAAGCGCTAAAAAATAAACTAATATAAACTTGACTTGACTTGACATGTAAATGTTTTTTGAACACTTTAATATGTACATATTTTCTTTGTTATGATGATGTATAATAATATAATAAGCATAAACAATTTAGAAAAAGGAAGATTCATTCCAATCATGAAATGCTTGAATGCATACCAGAAAGTAAATGCACACAGTCACTATTTTCAACAGCCTTAGTCATCATATTTGCACTTTTATTTATCTCTTGCATCTAGCATGGTTTTAATATAATAGCAGCACGCTTACTGATTGATTCAAATTCTTATCGTCTACTGAGACATAGTTTTAACCTTTTGCACTGATGTTTATATGAAATGCAATTAACACATTCGTTAAAACTCAAGCTGTGGAACTTAACTTCTGTCCAGTGGGACTGGCCTTGAGTGATGATAATATTTTAGTCTTATTAAGAACCTAACTGTTAACCTGACACTTGACTTGCAAAATATCTGCTCCAAATGAAATTCATATTCAGAGCCCTGTTTCACTAATGACACTATTAGATTTGTTTTTTCTTTTTTATTTGAGCTTATAAGTCCAATATGTCTGCAGTGTCAATGTTTGGAAATGTAGCATACTGTATTAAATTAGTCAATTACAAAAACACAAAGCAAAATCATGTTTTTGCCCATTTATTCAACCCACTAGTCATTATTTCTATGTCAGTATGTCAGCTTTCAGCTAGGGAGGGTAAAAGCTAAAATGTGCTTCCTATGAGACACATGAATGGATCTGCCTCCCAGGATGCATTACAGGCTGTGTAACACTATCAGAGAAAAGCAATATCTGTCCATTTTGTATACACAAGGTCGTAGATGATTGGCTAGTGTCGCTGTGATTGTCAGGGGAGAAAACACAGCCACCTTCGCTCCCTTAGCTCCTAGTCCCGAATAACAAACTTTTTTCTGTTGTTTTTATAGGGAACCCCCATAACCAAAAACCCAAATTCTTCAACTAAAATTCCATAATATATGACATTCCAAGTTGTCTTGATAACAGCTTTCAGTCTGATGTGTCTTGTGCACTTGCATCCTAAAGCTGCAGTAGTGTGACAATTTTTAGATATTGACAATATTGAGAGTATAGGATCTTACTGACTTTTTATTCATTATCTAAAAAAATGGGAATTGTTCAAGTTTGATGGTGTTTCTGTGTTTGTTCAAATGTTCAAATGCTTTTAGCTAATTTCAATGGTAATTTTTATGTGAAGCTTTGAGGTTTTTTAAACAATAAAGCTAAAAGATGCAGACGAAAACAGTGAATTGTTGTATTTCTATAAAAAATAATTTTATTCTACACTATATAATAATCATATAGGCACAGTTCATGTTCTACACTGTAATGAATTTTGGCCTTAAGTTTAAATAAAAAAATGCAGATGCTGAGTGAAAAAGGTGAATATTTCAGTGGATGTTTACAATGGCCTTGGACATTATCGACAAACTTCAACAGCGATTCATGCCTCACTCGCTCACTTACTCGAGCCAAAGTGCATAAGTAAAACGATGTTTCCATGGTGACAAAATTGCTCTCTCCCCTCACTCTCTCTATTCTTCCTAATATAAGACATTATCACTGATAGGTTGAAAGGCCCAGAGTGTCCTTGTGAATAATAACACTTTAGTTTATTAGCTATCTGCTGACGGATGGCAGGTTGCTTTGTTTGTGCTCAGCGTGAAGGTTTTAGCTTTGGCTTGAAATCCTGTGTCAGATATCGTTCGATTTTTTTTTTTTACCATGATGGCCACTTTTGCTTCATTCATTTAATCTGAAGCATAAAAAGAAAATGGGAAAAGAGAATGAAAGCACTCACACCTGCCATCTTCTAGTTGTGGGCACAAATAAAGTCTGTTTTTTCCCTCTTATGTATCCACTGTTTCAAAAGTAACCGGTTTAATTGCTTGGTTATTGACTTTATAATGCAAATATCATTATATTTGAAATATATGAAAATATATTTCAAATATCTTATATTTAAAATATTTAAAATGTGGAAAAGGCTTTTCAAATATCTAATTAGATTTTATTTTATGTGACAAATAAAATTTGATTTGATATTTGAAAAGCCTTTTTCACATTTGAGTTTAGTATTCCGTTTTAGAAGAAACTAAAATGTTCTCTTTCAGGTGTTTGGAGATATGAGCCATCAACATATTACATTAAAGGCATTTAGCAGAAGCCCTTATCCAGAGCGACTTAAAACTGAGCAGTTGTGGATTAAGGGCTTTGCTTAAGGTCCCAGCTTTCCGATCCACAGTCCAATGCCTTTACCACTGAGCTACAACCATTCTGACCAGCTTGACCATCATATTAACAAAACTCTAGCTGAAAAAGCTCTAAACTTCAGTCAAGCTACTTAAATTTACAGTTTAATAAAATATTAAAAGTTACATTATTTCTATTTTAAACATTGTCCAACTACAGATAGAAATGTTTTCGCGTAAGCGTTCTAGGATTTGTTAGTTTCTTGCTTTTCCATATTTAGCAATCCCTCAAATGGTAAAAAAATTTAAATATCTCAAATGACAAGTGCTACTGTGCAGGACTATAAATACACTGGGTAGGATTTCACCCTGAAAAGGAAACTGGCAAACCTTCGCAGGACATACATGCAATATACTTTTACACACCACTTTATCCTGTTTGGGGTCAGAGTGAATCCAAAGTTTCAACTAAGAACAGGAAAGTGGTTGTCAAAAGGAATTCCCTCTATTTGTTATATGAGATCATCACTGGTGCACATGCACACACTCACACATTCACACACTTATTCACACATAGAAGCCATTTATGGTAGCCTGTACAACCTACAAACATATTACATATGTACAGTATTTAAAATTTTTTTAAAAAAGTTGAATGCTATGGTTTTACATATTGGGACATAATAAAAATCAGTGGCAGCTTAGCGATACTGGGGCTTGAACACCCAACATCCTGATCAGTAACCGGGAGCCTTTACTACTAAGCTACCACAGAGTGACTAAACTTGTACTAAAAATGCATTCAAAGTAAATTACCATAAACTCATAAATAAAGTAATAAATAAGTGCTTGGATTAAGACCATTTCTTAATGGATTAGGATATTTTTTAGGGTGAGTGCCATACAGTAGTGTTGTGTCAAGTAGAGTCAGTGAATTGTAGCTTCATGTTACATGACCTTAAGTTCTGTTTGGAGTTTTCCATGTTCTTCTTGTGTGCTAGTCATTTTCCTTCATATTCTTTGTCTTCCAAAAATCCACTGAATTGATGTTGCTAAATGAATAAGTGTGTCAATTTCTGTGATAGATTGGCATGGAGTATTCCTGACTCACATTCACCATGACACTGGACAGGATAAACTGGTTACTGAATATTTCGAAAACATAGCCAGAACTATATATATATATATATATATATATATATATATATATATATATATATATATATATATATATATATATATATATATATATATATATATATATATATATATATATACAGTACAGACCAAAAGTTTATATATATTATATATACAGTACAGACCAAAAGTTTGGACACACCTGCTCATTCAAAGAGTTTTCTTTATTTTCATGACTATGAAAATTGTAGAGTCACACTGAAGGCATCAAAACTATGAATTAACACATGTAGCACAAAGTAGGCATCAAGAGAATGCCAAGAGTGTGCAAAGCAGTAATCTAAGCAAAAGGTGGCTACTTTGAAGAACCTACAATATGACATATTTTCAGTTGTTTCACACTTTTTTGTTATGTATATAATTCCACATGTGTTAATTCATAGTTTTGATGCCTTCAGTGTGAATCTACAATTTTCATAGTCATGAAAATAAAGAGAACTCTTTGAATGAGAAGGTGTGTCCAAACTTTTGGTCTGTACTGTATATATATATATATATATATATATATATATATATATATATATATATATATATATATATATATATATATATATATATATATATATATATGATATTAACAATATGTTAGTTTTTTAACCTGTTTTGGTTTTTAACAATATTTATTTTTTATTTAATTCTTGAAAATAAAAGTTTGAAGTTTTAAATTTGAACAGATACAGATTCAAACACAGACACTCAAAAATAGTTGGCAGTGAAATTCTCCAACCAGACTATAACTGCCTGAATAACAGGGCAAGATGCCCCCAAAAAGCATTTTTACTGTGCATTATTCACGCCTTGTGCAAAACAGTCTTTCATACAGCATATCAACGAGCTCATCTGCTACAAATGCAGAGTATAAAAGTCTTTCTGCTTTGTGGCACTTCTGCTAGCTTGTCATCAGCTACAGAGCATAGAAAACCAGTGGATATGAATAGAAATAGGCTTCTGATGTAATTATGCTAGGGAAGGATCTCAAGAAGGTTTTCAAAACTGAGATGCAACACAGCATGCTTTTAAGTACATCTAAACCTTTCATTTTATCAAGACATTATATATATATATATATATATATATATATATATATATATATATATATATATATATATATATATATATATATATATATAATGTCAATCAATTAATATAAATAATCATGATGAGTTGATTAAAAATTAATCACCCATTTTTTTGTGTTCTAAATGTACCTTAAATTAATACTTAAAAAGTTTTTAATACACTAACTAATTGTAACATGTTATAAATCTATTAATTTCACTCTGTGTTAAAATCTCTCTTTTTGTAATTAATAATTTTTTATATTTATTTATTCATTTTACACTCTAAAAATGATTATTTTAATCTTTTTTTTTTAAGATATGTTTCTATAGTAATATGTACATATTGTCTGTGGTTGTTTTAATTGTTAAACATTTTTTATGTCTTCTTTAATAATTATTTTACGGTTCCAGTTTTTTTCCCTCAGTTTGCGGTAAATGTTTCCGAGAAGAGCTAAATGCTGATTTTTTTTGGGAAGGCAATGTTTAGGGATTAAAAATAATGTTTAAGTTAAGTTTATTAATTTTTTGTTTTTGTATCTGAGTAAAGAAAGGTCTTTTATGATTTTCCTTTATATTCTATGGTTCCTGTAAACCACCGAATTGACAGTGCTAAGTGAATAAGTGTGTGAATGTGTGTGTTTATGGTTTTCTGTGATAGATTGTCATGGTGTATTCCTGACTCACATTCAGCATGACCCTGGACAGGATAAACTGGTTACTGAATATCCACGAACATAGCCGGGACATTAAGATATCTAAACCAGGTGAGATATTATAAAATAAATTATAATAAGTTTGCATACAACATATTTGCTGTATATATGATATATTGTGATTTTATCAATATTGTCTCACAAGCAAATAATGTAAAATGTTTTTAACATGTTCCGTTTTTTATCAAGAATTATTTTTTATTGAAAAAAATATTGAAATAAAAAGTGTCGAGTTGATGGAATATCATTAATTGTTATATAAAATGTATCTGTACTTTGTTATAATATTTTTTAATATTTGTATAATATTTTATAATACTTGTACAAATTGCAACCCAGATTTAAACACACAGACACTCCAAAATAGTTGGCATAAAACTCCCCAAACCAGACTATAACTGCCTGAATAACAGGGCAAAAATATATTTTTTTTTACTGTGCATTATTCATGCCTTGGTGCAAAACAGTCTTTCATACAGCATATCAACAAGCTCATCTGCTACCAAAGCAGAGAGTATAAAAGTCTTTCTGCATTTTGACACTTCTGCTAGCTTGTCATCAGCTACAGAGCATAGAAAAACCAGTGGATATAAGTAGAAATGGGCTTCTGATGTAGTTATGCTAGGGAAGGATCTCAAGAAGGTTTTCAAAACTGAGATGCAACACAGCATGCTTTAAAGTACATCTAAACCTTTCATTTCATCAAGACTTCAAGTATAATATATATACTGGCAACTTAATCGCACATTTTAATCTGTTGTGAATGTACCTTCAATTAATACTTTTTAATAAGTTTTTAATACATTAAATAATAGGGATTACAAATTGTATTTCGGTCGAGTTTATTTTTTGTTTCTGTATCTGAGTGGGAAAAGGACAGTGTGAATAAATGTTGTGTTGAAGTTTTTAATTTTGCCTATTTTACAGTATATCTATTTATATTTTTTTATAAAAAATTTTATAAAATGGTAAGACCATGTGAGCTACATTAATCGGGCGTTAAAAACGTGTTGTTTTTCATACAGCTATGCTATATTAAGAGATTTTGTTGGGGGATTGTTATTCCATTTTTTGTCTAGAATTGTTGATGTTGTTGTAATTTATGAGTTATACATTTCAGTCAAGTGCAGTACATAGAGAAAAATTAATATATTTACCAAGTCTTACTATGTGTGTTTTTTGTTTTACACCATCACCATTATGAAGTATTGTATTCTTGTTTTGTTGTTTGTAGCGCTTACTGTCTTGAAAAATTTATTATACCACATGGATGGCAGTACTTACCCACCTTCATTTAAAATCATTTCATGTTTCTTTAACATGGTCTTGGTTATATCAAATGGGTATATCTGTTTTTGCAGTTAAAGTATTTTACATAAAAAATGTTTGGTGTCATCATTCTACCAAGACAATATAGGAGGAAAATGAGGAGGAATAGGGAAAAAACTTCCCTAGGAAAATCAAAATCCTTATTGATGTGCTAGCTATTTCTATCTTTTTCAAGTGCAAAATATTTTCAAATGCACCACTTAAATATCAGTTTGGTTTCAGATCCATTACTTTCATGTTATGAAAGAGTAATTTGGAACAATAATAGTTATCTTATAGCATTTTAAATATATCTTATTTGAATTGTTTGCTTCTATTTAAAGAAAAGCTAATTCCCTGGTGGTCTAGTTGTTCGGATGCGGCGCTCTCACCGCTGCGGCCCGGGTTCAATCCCCGGTCAGAGAACCAACCCCAGCCATTAGGGTTGCACAAGCCAGGGCACTCTTAGTGCCGGTCCCAAGCCCAGATAAATGGGGAGGGTTGCGTTAGGAAGGGCATCCAGCGTAAAAACGTGCAAAATCAAACATGCGGATAATCTGCTGTGGCGACCCCTAATGGGAGAAGCCGAAAGAAAGTTTTATTTAAAGAAGAGCTTAAATAATTTCATTCTCCTGCATTTACATTTATGCATTTGGCAGATCTCCATCCAACAGCAGAGATGCTGATAATAAGCACAAGACTGAGCTCTTAAATTACTCTCTAGGAGTGTATCATCTCATCTCATCTTCTCCCGCTTATCTGTAATTCGGGTCGCGGGGGCAGCAGTCTAAGCAGATTCCCCAGACACTTCTCTGTGTCCAGGGATCGGGCTGTCAAGGCCCACGCCTTCGACTGCTGCCCAATCCTCTCAGCACCGGTCCCTTACGGTCCATCCTGCAGGTGGTGAGCCCACGGGAAGGCGGCCCCACGTCGCTCGGACGTCACGGTCCTTGATTTGTTTTTCTCGTAAGGGTCCCCTGGAGCATAGAGGGTTAAGGCCCTTGCTCAAGGGCCCAAAAGTGGCAGCTTGGCGATACCAGGGCTTGAACCCCCGACCTTCCGATCGGTAACCCAGCGCCTTAACCGCTGGAGCCACCACTCCCCCTCTCTAGGAGTGTATCAATGTTAAATAATCCCATGAGCAAATTTTACAATAACATCTATGTGACAGTATTTTCACATAGTGCAACTAATTCTATAACTCAACGTCAGGTATCTCAAATATTAGTTTATACTTTCATTTATGATGAACGGTGTTACACAACATATATGTTTTCCACATGTTTGTACATATACTTTATTATATATTTCTTAAGAAACCAATAGAACAACAAATAAGCTCATATATGTTCACATATATCAAGTATTATATATATATACACAAACTGGCGATCAAAATTAGAGAACAATTTATAAACAATTGAACAATTCTGAACTAATGTCATCTTCACTGCTCAACAGTGTACAGACAGTGTTCTTGTCCTGTCTATACCATGCTACCAGAACACCTTTTCCACAAATTAACTAAGGCATCTAAAAAAAAAATATTATTTTGTCTATATATGTCCATATTTAGGTTTTTTCGTATGGAAGCTAAATAATTGAACAATATCAATAAGAGACTAAAGGCAGGATTTCTTCCGCATTATTTTTTGGTTGTGTTGACAATTGAGAGTGCTGTTACCCTTCAGTTTGATAGCACTGTTTATAATTTGTAACATGACACATAAAGACAAACAAAAGAAAGTTTTTAATAAGATACTTCAAGAAATAGACGAGGACTTGTAAAGAAGAAGGATCTGAACATGAACATACGCATTTGCCTTTATGCCTGAGGGAAACCGGAGATATAAAAAGTTTTTCATTTGTTTGTTTGCTTCCTTGTCTTTTTTCAAATGTAAAATGATGTAATAGTAAAGCAAGATGCAACTTTTAAAAATTTTAAGCAAGATGGAAAGCATTGAAACATCCATCCAACAGGGCTGTAATAATTGTTACTATACTGTACATTTTATGAATAATCTGTTTTAATTAACATGCTATTCACGTAAAATGTGTCCTACTGTTATAATATGGCTTCCACCTTCATTATTTAACAACTACACTGGAACCTCGATACTCGCGACCTTGATAGTTTGCGAAAGTTTAGAGTACATCGAAAAAATTTGAGCGGCTCGTGGCTCGAAAGATCGGAGTAACATTTCAAAACAGAGTTTGTACTGATAAATTACATAAAAATTTTTAAAAAACTATTTTATTAATGCATTATTTATTTAAAGTAGTAAATATAACAATTATGACAAGTAATTCACAATTTTTGTTGCGTGTACAGTACATACAGTACACCCATTTAAATTGATTTAATATTGCGTTACTAGGTCGCAAAGAGTGAGTCAAAACCTTGCGATTTTTGGTTACTCGCGAGGGGTCATAAAACGTAACCCCTGCGAGTATCGAGGTTGCACTGTACTATAATAGCCCAGCCATATGTCTAAATTAGTCATGTATTTAAAAAAAATATATATATGTATATACAAGGAGGAGGTGGTAGCTCAGTAGTTAAGGCATTGGACTTTGGCTCACAGGTGTCACAGGTTCAAATCCCGCTGCCACTGCTGGGGCCTTGAGCAAAGCTCTTAATCCTCCCTTGCTTAGTTGTAAGTCACTCTGGATAAGGGCATCTGCCAAAAGCAGTAAATATATACTGTATATATAAAGATAGTACAATCATTAAAAACTTTTTTTTCATAAATTTTCAGTCATTAATGACAAAGTAAATACAGAATTTCGAAAATTATGTAATTATTTTTAAATACAAAAGAACACCCTGAATTATCACATGTACATAAGTATTCAGACCATTTGCAACAACACTTAAAAAGTAGCCTAGGTGCCTCCCACTTGCTGAGTTATTTCTACACTTTGATTAGAGTCCACCTGCTAAAAAGTTCAATGATTGGACATGATTTAGAAAGGCACACACTTCTCTGTAGAAGGCCTCACAGCAGACAATGCATTGCAGAGCAAAAATCAAGCCATGGGGTCAAAGAAACTGCCTGCAGAGGTCAGAGACAGGATGGTTGCAAGGCACAGATCTGGGGAAGGCTGCATAAAAATGTCTGCTGCACTAAAGATTTCCAAGAGCACAGTGACCTCCATAATTCTCAAATGAAAGAACAGCCAGGACTATTCCAAGAGCTGGTCAATATTGGGAAATACTGTAGTAGTGTAGTTACAAGTAGATACAAGAGCAAACGCCTATACTAAAGTACAAACAAAGAAACCAAACATAATGAAACGAAACAAAACAAACAATAAGTGTAGCCTAAAAATACTAAATAATAGTAATAACAGGAATGTAGAACAAGGAAACCAACAATGACCATACCAATTTATAGATATAATTAGCAAAATATGATACATCTGAAATAATTGTATTCATAAATTCAATTTTTTCATAGACCATATATCATATATGCAGAGTATGGATGTCAAACATAGCAGTGGTGTCAAACTCAATCATAGAGCAAAATTGAAAATTAAATTACTGGGTCTAAGTAGAAGGTAAAATACTGTCAAAATATAATGAACATCAAGACAGACAGAATACAGAATAAACTGTGAAAATAAAACAGTAAGTAAAATCAGTTGCTCTTGTGCACATTTGTCTGAGCAGGATGCTTGGCATCTTTTCTTGGCTGTCAGTTTGGGGATAGGTTCTGTGCTCTCTCAGTATAGAGTGAAGGTGTGCATCAGTGAGACAACTCCTGTGTGTGCTTTTGTTCATCTCCATAACAAAGAAAAGTTGCACATACAGGTATGTACTTCCAAACATGCAGAGCAATCGAGCAGCCTGTAGGCGGAGATGGGGCATCGATTCAGGAATGAAGCATGGAAACTGTGCAGCGCCCACAGAGTCAAACTTTGCCAGTTATAATAGAAATATGATATAACCTAGCAAGTCTGATATAATGGATCGAGAGGCCAGAAGTAGCCTGGGGGCCTTGTCTGGTTTAGTATTAACATTTTATAATTCAACCTGAAAATCATGATAAACATGTATATAACATTGTATATTGTATATTAACTGGAACATTGCATTAGCAGGCTAAAAGTAGATAGGGCAGAGAAGCCATGTTCTATTTGTCTCATGGGGGGGCTTAAAGAAATACTTTTTTCTCAACATTAAAATAAGGAGGACTGTTGCACAATTGCACTTGTCTGTGGTTCAAACTAACTTTTGCTCAACTTGTGCTAACTTGTGTTACTAATTGTGCTTTGAAAGTTACATTTTCAGACTCAAAAGAAATGTATGTGAAGCTTTATCTGCTCTATAAAATAAATCAGGTGATTTATTCTAGTCTATTCTAGTATATAAGAGTATAGTCTAATTTATCTCTAGTCTAAATTCCCCCCAAAAAAACATTTTTACATCATGTAGCTGTATTGGCCCAAACTGCAATATATGCATTCAAAGCTTGGCCCAGTTTATCCAATCACAAAACAAATAGCAAATATAAAACAAATTCTACTCCCACTCCCAATACACACACACACACACACACACACACACACACACACATCCCAGAAAAGAAAGAAAAGAAAGGATTTCAGATGTAAAATTACACCTGTTTATGCAACTGGACTCATACATTATTACATACAAGCAAATCCAAGGCCACATTAAGCAGTTCAACTCTTGAATATCAATGATATTTTCTTATAGAAACAATTAGTCACAAAAATTGCTCAAAGAATATGAGTGAAGTCTAGTCACATATAATACTAATTTCAACCATAAATGGTACAATACAAAGTGAAACCAACCAATGAATCTCTTCAATCAAATTGCACTAAACAACACAAAACTTTGATAAAGCAGACCTACAGCCAGACTTACATGCAAGAATTAAAACACACAAGAACATTTGTTTAAAAAACACACAAAATAGACACTGTAATGGTGTAACCTGCATAATCAATATAATGTGGTGATTGCTAATTTTTGCATACTTTCACTAGCATGTGGAATAAACTTAAAAAAACTCAATAAGAGCTAATGAATAATGTCCAAAAGTTGTACAAAGGCAACTGTATTAAATATCCATGATAGCGCCAATAATTGTTTTTCAATGTTGGTGTGGAAAAGCTGAAGTAGCCTGCACAGTGGCCTGGCCTCACTGACAGTGATAAACTGGAATGTTACTGCATGGCAGGTCAGTGCTATCAGTGACTAAACCACGATTTTCTTGCTGAATGACCACAAATCCTCAACTTCATTCCAGAATTTAGTTAAAAGCCTTTCCAGAGGGGTGGAAGCTTCATAGCAGCACAGAGGAACAATGCCCATATGATTTATTTATTTTTTTTTTAGATTAGATTAGATTTAATTTAACCAGAAGTGACAGTATATACAATAAACATTTGTAAATACCCCATTAGGGGTCGCCACAGCAGATCATTCATCTCCATACTACTCTGTCCTTTACATCTGCCTTTTTCACACCAACTACCTGCATGCCTTCCCCTTACCACATCCATAAACCTCCTCCTTGGCCTTCCTCTTTTTCCTATATATACCTCATTTTAAATAATGCAGTTCTGTGTTCTTCTAATGGAGCTTGTCTGGTGCAACAGGGTGAGAGCTCTCTTTAAGGAATGTTTCTCACCTTTCATAGGCAGCGTTTGTGGTATATATCTTTGATCGAGAGTATCTAAACACCAGTGATGTGTTGGGTGGTTTTCATCACTTGTTGGAGGACATTCTGATCTAAAACAGTAAATTTGCCATACTGTATCACAATTTAAGAAGGCCCATGGCTTTGAAATGGGATGTTCAAGAAGCAATATACATTCTTAGTTATCAGATCACATTAGTTTCAAAGCATGTCCTGAAAACACTAGGCATAAGCCGGAATTAAGTTCATAATACAGTATACTTACTGAAGTCTTTGGAGGAAACTGGAAAAAAAACTAAAGATACTCCACAGGCACTAACCCATGCTCAGGATTAAGGTGGGGACCTGAAGAGACATCACTACCTACTGCACCACTCTGCCCCTTACATGCAAAACTGTCTGCTAATAAATGGTCTATTAAGTTGTGACAAATATAGACTAGACATTTGGAGTCTTATTCGATATGCATTTTGTGTGTGATGTGAATGAGAAAAAGTCACAGAGTTTGAAGTCTGCTTACCTCCACACAACATCATTCCTGGCACAGACTGGCACTTATCAGAGTAAGCTCCATTAGAAGAACAGGATAGGGATTACCATATTCATATAGCTCATCCATCTTAGCTGTCTCTTTTGCTCAGAGAACACTGACTCTTCAGAACAAGCCAATCTATGCTCAAAGCGATATTTTCTCTCTCTCTCTCTCTCTCTCTCTCTCTCTCTCTCTCTCTCTCTCTCTCTCTCTCTCTCTCTCTCTCTCTCCTCTCTCTCTCTTTTCTTTCACTCACATTTTAAATTAAACAACAGCAATTGTTTTGCTTCTCCAAGTATCTCATCCCCTTCATAAAGGCATAGTAAATTTGACAGGTGGCTTCCTTGATGGCAAAACAAAATTCACAATTATTTAATATAAGGTGTCATTAAAATCGCTTCAAGCAGTGCATCCTTTCTCTAGCAGTCACGTCAGGCCAAAGCTATTTCGTTAAAGATATTATTTAATTTGCAAGACTATCAAAGTATACATTTTCATGTATTAGGATGCCCTAATTTGATACATCCGTGGACACCTCCACATTGCTCTCATGTCTACTGTTTGATGCTTTTCATTGCTGCACGACTCAAGTAGCTCGTGTCTGCTTTCATTTTGACTGCATGATTTTCTGCTGTTTTTGAGATAATTAAATATAGTAATAAAAATATTACTCCTTAATAGCTGTTTACTCTTTTGGCATACACACACCAGGCTTCCTGTTTTAAACCTTCTAGCTGAACCTTTAAACCTTCTGCTGAACATGAACCTCCCAGCTCAGTTGAAGCATTATGTAAGGTTAAGGCTTTTTCCATTCTGAATATACCATCAATGATGCCAAAGATAATATTCTGCACATAATATAAGGTAAATATTCAGCTGAATTATGTAGGACCTAGTTTTGTTTTTGGAGTTGCTAATAAAACTGCACAATGGCATTTATTTGCCATTGTTCTTTGTATAATAATGTTTTGTGATGATATCTTTTAGTTTTTGTATCTTCTTAATTAAACTGTGGTCACACTACAGTGCCTGTTCCATTGCCTCCCATACAACTTTCTTGACCTCTGACTTGCAAATTTGTATCATGTGAAGGCAGTTTTAGATTGAGATGACATAACATGACTTATTTAAAAAGTAGAAGTTGAAAAAAATTATATTGGTGACGCAACATAAAATAAAATTAACAATAAAAAAAATTGGAACCTGTTGTCAGTGTCGATGTGTACACAAACGTTTATAATTTTGTGTTGTCATATTAAAGGTGTTTTATACTTGTCAAATGTATGTAATAGAACAGTGAAAATCTTTTTTTGCATATCCCAGTATTGTTAGGAAGCTGAAGTCAGACATGAAACAGTGGCCCTGGTGCACAGAAGGTTAAGGGCCTTGCTCAAGAACCCAAGTGTGTCAGGATCTTCCCTTTCCGGTTTCGCTGCACGCACTTTTTTTGCTTTTGGTTTTGTCTCTCTCTGCATCGCCCTGTTTTTTTCTGTGTTTTGACCCTGGACTGTTTTTGGATTGTGCTTTTGCCTTGCCCTCTTGCTCAGTTTGTTTCTTCATTAAAGCCTGCTTTTTTCCTTACTCCTTACAATGGAGTCCTCCCATCCAGTTCCTCACTCACCTAGTCACCCACTGTTTCTGACAGAATAATCTGGCCGTGCATTGTGTCCTGTAAGATTCCTAACAGAATAATCTGGCCAAAAGATGGACCCAGCGGATGTATTATAGCGTTGGGCTTGCTTCGCCGCAGACTGGCAATTCAGGGACCCGACAGAGACAGTCAATATTTTGAAGCTTAGCCCCCAGCAGAGAAATTAGTATTTTCGGGTGCGTCATGAATCAATGGTAAACCAAATGGCTTTGAATAACCTCCTTAAACAGCTGTCCCTTCAGCCCCTAACCTCTGCTGGGTTCCTGCCTGACTGGGGACGTCATCCAGCTCCTCTGCCCTGCCGAGTATGCCCTCAAGCCTGTCCAGAGTCGAGCCGCTCCGCTACCAATGCTACCAATACTACCAATACTACCAATGACAACTTTCATGCAGAAAAGCTTATAATTACAAATGTTTGTTGATTGGCTCAATATTAATTAAACAGCATAGTAGCAGGATGATCCCTCTCTCTTTGGTCTGGAGTATGCCGTGTTTATGGTTTCCAAAAAAATGGTCAATTTTTATTTGTCTGACCACAGAACAATTTTTCACTTTGCCACAGTCTATTTTAAATGAGTTTTGGCCCAGAGAAGAGGGTGCTGCTTCTGGATAATGTTCACATAAAGCTACTTCTATACATTAAAGAACTTTAATCTGACTTGTGGATGGTACAGTAAACTGTCTTTACAGACTGATGTCTGAATGTGTGTCTGAAACCATGCAGAAATTTCTCCTGATCTACTGACTATTTTGATGATATTATGTACTCTAGATGATAAGAAATTAAATTTGATGTCAAAGAACAATATTCTGAAATTGTTCCACAATTTGTAGACACGTTTTTTCTCTGATTGGTTAACTTCTGCTCATACTTCTGAGAGACTGAGCTCCTCTAAGATAATGCTTTTGTACCCAAACATATGACTGAACTGTTGCCAATTAACCTATTTAGTTTCAAAATGTTCCTCCAACTGTTTATTTTAGTAAAACTTTCTTTTTAAGCATTTTATTGCCCTGTCTTGACTTTTTGAGACTTGTTTCAGCCATTAAATTTTAAATGTTTTATTTTTTTTCGGAGGATCATACATTTCTTCAGTTTGAACATATGATACATTTTCTATGTTTTATTGTAAATGAAATGTGTTTATGAGATTTGCAAATCATTGCAATTTATTTTTATTTGCCTTCTTTCACAGCATGACAACCTTTGTGGAAATTGTGTTGTACCCTAGATCTTGTTTAAATGTAAACTTTCTCTTTATTTCCAGGTGAACCTAGAAACTTTTAACTTATGCCCCCAAAGTGTCAAAGAAAGTTACTAGCCAAGGATGTGGATAAACAGTAATTATATATATACACTATAAGGTTTGTGTGCATGTTCTACCCACATTGCCTGCAAGCTAACTAAATTTAAGTAAGAAAATAATTTCTGACAGTCAATGAATATAAATTTGACTGATAACCAAGCCTCGACGGAAACTGAAACTTTCAAGACTCCTATTTTTTTTTTAATTTGCACTACTGTACAGTAAAAGTCTGCACTGTATCTGACAAACAAGAGCAACAGACTGGTGAATATATTTATGAATTTGCTTTAGTGAGATGGACTTTTATAATATTAATTTTAAATATGGCCTTTTGAATAACATTTTCAGCTTATGTGTGAAAATGGCACCTCCTACATGGAACACAGAGATGACTGTATTTTAAAGGGCAATGGCCTTTTGAATAGGTTAATCATTTATAAGCTTCAGAAAAATGAAGAAACACTTACAAAAAAGTGAAAAGATCGCAAAAAAGACTTTTGATTTTTACTATAATAATGCAGAAGTAAATAATAGGATAAGGTCATACTATTGACACATATGTGTGACAGATACAGTAAGGGTCCAGAAGTCTTATTTTATTTTATTTGTTTTATTTTCAGTTTCATTACAAATTATATGACAGTTAAAATATACAAAAGTTAAAAGTTAAATGATTAAAAATTGGATTTCAGATTTTCTTAGTATTTTGGTCCCTGCTTTTTTATTATTTTTTTACTTAGTTCAATGACAGTGTGAACATGAGCAGGTCTGGACTCCACAAGCTTATGAAAATCTTTTTGATCCATTTTAGATCAAAACCATTGAGGTGCCATCTGAACACATGCTTCAATAAAAGCGATTAGACATGATTTTATTTTTTAGCTTATCCTATTGAGCAACCTAGTGGTTACTAGGGCATGAGCAAACTTCCTGAGATGCTATGAGGAAGAAACCTTAAGAGAACCAGACTTAAAAGGGAAGCCATCCTCATCTGGATAGCACTGAATGTCCATTTATTACAGTTCCATCACTGTTGTGGTGTACGATTTAGTGATAAGCGTTTAAATGCATAAATGTTCATGTAAACTGTGGTACTAAGCTATTGTAGTAGACTATTGATATAATCAGAATCAGAATTATTAGCCTGGTTTTTTTGGCCAAGTGTGTTGACACACACAAGGAATTTGATTCCAGCTGTTGGTGGTGTTAATTGAAGTACAAACCCATCCCCATTGTTCTTGAGTTACTCAAAAGCTTCATGAATGCTGACCATAACAAGCCTTTTGTTATGAAAATCTAAAATTTTCCAAAAGTTGACTGTTAAAATTGCAGACTGCGCCACAGTCCGGGTGAAACTAGTCGTAGTCCAAGAGGACTAAAGAGCTTTTTTTTTTCCACTAGTGCCACAGGCTGGACATATAAGACATAAAATTTAATGATCTATGATTACATGTATAGATATCAACTGTTTCATTCAACATTTCATCATTTATAGCCACAGATGAGTTGATTGAACTTCTTATAGCAATTGTGACAGCTGTATTTACTTATGAGGTGCTTAAAGCCAGTTTATGTTGAAGTAGGGTTAACATTTGTTGGGTACCTTCACAAAACATGGAACAGGATAAAAACAAAACAGGAATTTTAATTATTCACTTGAAATGGGCCCTGAAAGCAAGCTTTAGAATATGGCAAAATAGTGCATCTGCCTATTTGAAATCTTACACCCTCTGTGATTCCCCTGCCAACAACCACATACCTCATCTCAGCAAAGACACCAGCTTACTAATCACACTCACCTGCACCTCATTTACTAAACATGAAAGGTGAAAACTTACACGTGCTTCCTCAGAGACATGTGAAGCCAGCCAACCATATCTTTTCAAGCTGCTGCTCTTCCTGCATCACAGGGCAGTGTAACACACACAAAGGGAAGTGCTATGTGCTCTTTTTCAAAAAACACTAGAACACAAACTCTGTGATTAGTTAATGTAGACATGGTAAAATATCCCCCACTCAGACACCATAAACAGTTTTGCTCTCTTGGCTTTCTGCAATTGATGGTTGCTGATATTCAGACTTGTGATCCCCTTTTTATAACAATTCTTTTTGAATTTTCCTTTTTTGTTGGTGCTGTGCTTTAGATAGCTTCTGGTTTTTGAACTCTGCCATGTTTTTGATTTGAGTCCATCCCATCTACCCATATCCATGTCATTTTGGGCAATGAATATAGCTAGATGCAAGGTTACATGAAAAAATGTACTTGCACTCAACAAAATAATCTAGTAATATACAGTATATTTGCACCAAATAGGGCCCTTTTGGCAGAGAGGTTACATGGAATATTGTCAGATATAAGACTCTTTTCTTATATAAGATATAAGAATGATATAAGAAATTTTCTTATTCTGATGCTGTCCAAACTATATGTCTTGTGAAAATAGAGTCCAGTGACCCATAGTGTCACAATCAAACCAACCACTATTCTTTGGAGACCATGCTAACACATTTAACCTTTCACATGTGTTCCGTACTACTTGCCAAGCCTTTATTCTCAGTCAAGCTGGAGTAGTCTAGTGTTTCTGAACCCTGGCCCTGAGCTTTGAACCTATTTCTGAAATAAGGCCCACGAAATGAAAACTCATTTTTGGAGAAGCTATCTATCTAAGGCATGCCTAACGCAGCAGGCATCATAGAGATCTTCACTTCAGAGCTTGGGGTTCAAGTCTGGACATGGAGGCAGATCAAGGTTTGTTAACCATCAATCTTGGAGGTGAGTTGACCTCAGTGTGTGTGGAAGATAGGCAAGATATGGGAGAAGGATCAGTGAAAATCCTAAAGTTATGATTGCCTGAAGCTCAGGGCTTACGAGAGCAGAGGCATATCTTTCTTTCAGCTGTCAGAGAGGCATGGGCTAGTCATTTCTCTCCCTCTCTCAGTTTGACAGACAGCTGGAAGGTCAGCCAGGTGAGGCAGCACAGGTGGAGGCTCACTGATGCATGAGCTCCTTAGAGAATGTGCATATTAACAAATCCTTTAGCATCAGATGCCAACACTAACACAGAGTGGCAGAGGCTGCTTCTGTTTTAATAAATAAAATAGCTATAAATATTTACAAATTAAACAAAAGCAAAGTCATCCAAACTTTTATGTTTAAAAAAAAATAAAATCATATAAGATTATAACAATACAGTCTCATATATTGTCTTATATAGAATATAGCCAAAAAAAAATGGTAAATTGGTTGAATTTTTTTCTTAAAATTTAATGTTAATGTATTTTTTAGCCATGTATAAAATGTGCCCATTAGTACAAAATATATTATGGAAAATAGGAAGAAAGGAAAGGGAGTATTATAAAAAACACAAAAAAACAATTTCTGGGTTATTGCAAGGTTGAGAAAGAGAGATCAGCAGAGGCCTTTAGGATGAGTTATTCATTCATGAGCTTCTCAGGAACCGAGAGCATGACCTGTAAGACAGACAAGACCTTGTGACAGGAAGATATAGAATAATATAGTATCAATCAGAGGTGAAAAAAACATAGAAATGTAGCAACCTTACAAAGCAATTTTGTCCTGCTGAAAATCCAAACATCCCTAGCTATTAGCTAGCTACAGTTCGTTAACTTTAACAGTGTCACAGCAAGGGTAACAGCAAGATAGATAAACAAACAAAGAGTACAGCTTAGGCAGAGTCCCCAGGACACAAAACAGTAATGAGGTACAAAATCAATTGTTGGCTTTCTGAAAGTAACTTACAGAACATTAGCTGTTTACAATAAAAGTAGCTTAGCATAATAAGAGAGTGTCACATTTTTGCTATAGTCAAAAAGATTTGGTACAAATGAGAAAGCAGGTATGGACCCACTTGCTTTTTAAAGACAAAAACATCAATAATAAGTTTTGTTTTTAACCTTTGCTCTTAATAAATGTTTTAAAGTGGAACATATTGGCTATTATGGAATGTAGTTCAACACCAATGCTCTACACAGGATGATATTACAAAAGGAAAGCTGCACCTGATTTCTTTTAAGATTAATCATGTGAGGTGATTTTACAAAGAAATTCGCTCTCTGGATTTAGATCTTCATTTGGGCCTATTTCGTCAGTCTACATCACTGACAAAGCAGGAACTTCATCAGCGAAGCATGTTAAATAAAGTTGCAGGTGTAATGGAACAGAATCAAGTGGATTATTTGGCTACTCTTTAATTTTAAAAATGACTCTGGAGAAGATAAGTAGATTGACTTAGTACAAATTGTGCAATCAAAATACAAATGACCAAAATAAAAAAAAATGTAGTTTTTGTAAGTACATTTTTTTTTCTGTAGAAACATGACACGCACTTATTAGAACACTCTAGACTAAAAATATTTATTAATCATGAATGCAGTTGCCTGAATGTCTTGAAGTGTGTCTTCAATACTATCAATCTTATAATGGCATTGATTTAGCCTTCTAATATCTATCTATCTATCTATCTATCTATCTATCTATCTATCTATCTATCTATCTATCTATCTATCTATCTATCTATCTATCTATCTATCTATCTATCTATCTATCTATCTCTTACACACCTTTCTATCCCTCTAGTGATGAAAATAATCTCTTATTGTCATGTTTGTTAAGGTCTCTCTAAATTTCGTGCCAAGATGGAAACTTGACAGCAGGAGTTTAACATCCCTGTTGTCACTAGTAGACTGACAAATCAGGTGAAATTCATCCCGACTGGGCTGTGAGAAAATGAAAAGAATTCAACTGAAGTTGTCACATTTTCATGAAGCGCCAGATTAGAGTGCAGCCGCCTGCCGTGTTCTGTTTGGTCAGCTGCTTTCTAACTCTAACGTGAAGACGTGTCTGAGGGGGAGGGATGGGGGGAGAAAGAGAGAGGCTTTTTTACTTTAAAAATGAGATACAAAGAAATATTGCCCAAAGTAGGAGAGGGTGTGGAAAGAAGAGAAAGTAAGATTAAATCAATTAAAAGGTATAATATTAGAAAAAAGATTATGTGAGAACAGCCAGGAGGCAAAACCATATATAGATGAAATATGTATATAACATTATCTGTTTATTGGAAAACAAAGTTCCAGGCAGATGTTCACATTAATCTGGATAGATCTAGCAAGTGCAGTTTTGTTTTAGAAAGTGCTCTCCTGTCTTGTCTACACTTACATTTTCACAAGTTTTTCCTAAAATTGCTTATTCACACTGAAGCCGCTTACATCCCTATACTGCCCGTTTGTGTAACAACATAATAAGCTATGTCATGTGTTATTTCCATCAGGCATTTTTTTTTACTTTACATTTCTTATTGAAGCAATTGCAATTCACTATTCAGTCGCCTTTGGAAAAAATGCAGTCTGAAGGTTGTACAATTTGACATCAATCTTTCCCAATACTACCAAACTGGATTGCTGGCACAGCAACAGCAGTACACTACCACCTGTGGAACAGGTCACATGGCTTTTATTTATTTATTCATCAATTTGAAAAAGCATACAGTGCAACATCGTTACTCGCGGGAGATATGTTAGATGACCCCTCGCAAGTAACAAAAAAATGGTGAAAGTTTTGACTCTCCTTTTAATTGTTCTTTGAATTGTACATGTAGTATACTGTAAACTCATAAAAACTTGTGAATTACTTGTCATTAATGTTTTATTTACTTTAATTTAATACATTTAATACGATATTTTTTTATTGTTTATTGTTTATGCAATTTATTAGTACAAACTCACAGCTTTTGCGAACTATCAGATATTTTACAAGTTACTCTTAGTCCAGTTCCTCCCTGGTGGTCTAGTGGTTAGGATGCGGTGCTCTCACCGCTGCGGTCTGGGTTCGATCCCCGTTCAGGGAACCAACCCCAGCCACTCTTAGTGCCGGTCCCAAGCCCGGATTAATGGGGAGGGTTGCGTTAGGAAGGGCAACAAGCGTAAAAACATGTGCCAAATCAAACATGTGGATGATCCGCTGTGGCGACCCCTAATGGGAAAAGCCGAAAGAAAAAAGACTCTTAGACATCTTCCAAATGAAAAGTCTTGGACTGTCGGGGTCATTTTATTGAATAATTTCTTTGAATTTCTTTTTTTCATCATATGTAAACTGTGTGTAAGCCATAACGAGGAATGAGACAGCAAATATCTGATTAAACTAATTAGACTTTGACAGGTAGCTATCAATAGAGATCAATAGATGCATGCTTGACCAGGAGGGGCATCTCCAGGAGAGCCAGGCATCTCCAGGAGAGCCTGAGGCAGTTTAACTAGTTTGATGCACTGCTGGACCAAATCAAGGCCTGATGTCAGATGTCACATAAAGGAATAATTTCGGGAAGGGACCTGCCCCACTTTGGAAGTTGATGTGCTGTCGTGCTGAGGACTTCACTCTACGCTCTCTACTTTGTTGAGAAAGTTACTCTTTTTTCCTAGTCTGCCAAGGATGTCACACTACATTGCTGCAACAGAGAGGATGCCAATACAGATCCCGGCCTTAGAGTGGGTGTCACTATATCTCTCTGCTCCATTTTGACCCTTACTATGCCTCGCAGCTCAATTTAGAATGTTGGTTTCCATCCTGAAGATGTTGCTCCTCCTACATGCAGTGCAGTGTACTTTGCTCCCCCTGTAGCTGTTGGTGGATTCTAGCTTTGAATTTGCAAAGAAAGTTGCTCACCCCTTAGGCTCCACCATGAACTTTGTTGTCCCTGCAAGCTTTGCGTAAGCTGTTTCATGTTTCATGTTCTGCCTCATTCACTGATGAGATTGCTCTGCCTCATTGCCTCAAGAAGAATGTTGTGTCTTCTGCCAGCTCCATGATGGGAAGCACTATCGTGGACATCTACAAATTAGGATGCTGTCTAAATATTCAGCAATCTATTGATTTAGTGTTTTCTTTCATGTTATTTTATATGTTTTGGAATAGTAATAGACACTTGCATCCATCTTTACCCCTTTTTAAAGGACAGTAAAATACTAGTAAGCAAAATACTTACTAGGACGTGTACATAAATTCAACCAATACATGCCAAAATATTAAACTTTTATTGGTCCTAACAAAAACGTTTTTTGGTCAGAAAATAAGCAATAATTGAACAAATGAAGTAATTTAGTATGAGATACCTTTTCCTTTTGACTTCAAAGTGTTTGTCTTATGGATAAACCAGCTGACAGCTTTTTTTTTTTTTTACAGAAATAAGAGTGGTTGTTTCATTTAATGTTGCTAGGTTTCAAATAGTGGATGAAGAGTTTTATGATGTTGTGAACACAAATATTAATCTAGAGTTGAATTTGACATTAAACATTTTAACCATGATCATGATTGTACACAGTATATAAGTAACTTTTCTTTATCTAGCTTTCCCCCAAACAGTTCACTGCAGCAAATGTTAGCAAGCAAATTGTGGCACAGGAGGTCTCAGGAGTGCATTGGTCAATTCTTGTTAATTTTCTGAATAATGATTTGCTTTTATATGTTATACTGCCATTTAGGACTTGGCACATTTTTTTATTAATCAATTTATAAATTGCCCAGAAGTGTACATTAAAAATACAGCTTAAAGATAATTTGAATTTACTTATATCATCTAGTCCACCCCAAGCTACAGAAAGCTGTGTGACCCTTATAATCCTCCAAAATTTTCCAACAGGAGAAAAACATTCTGATTTTAGCTAATTTTTTTTTGTTGTATTGTATCTTGAGGAGAGTATTTTCAAAAAAGCCCTGAAAACCTTTTTGTTGTATTGTTTGGGTTGGTCTATCTGTCTAAATGCTTAATAAAAATAGAACTGCCAGATCATTCTGTACTAATGCCAAAAAAATAAATAGAGGCTTAGCAGAAGAGCTCCTCTCACGTGATCCAGTGCCACCTAATAAAACCAGGTATGCTGAATATTGTTCCAATGCTTCTCAGTGTGTAATTGCTGTTGTTTTGACAGGTGACAGTTGCATTTGTTGGACAGGATGGGCAGGCGATGGAGAGACGGAGATCTCAAATAGCAACAGCAGGAGCAGTGAGTGAAGCTTTGGGTGATATGTCGCTGCAGGGTGATATCTCCCCTTCGGGCTGCTTTTATTAGTCACACCTCCTCTCTGTTAAACTAAAAATACAGTTAAACCCAACCCACAGCACAAGTTAAAGAGAAAGAAGCCATTCACTGTTGATGAAATTCATAAAATTAAAGAGAGATGGGGAGATATATTTAATTATATATATATATATATATATATATATAGATAGATAGATAGATAGATAGATAGATAGATAGATAGATAGATAGATAGATAGATAGATAGATAGATAGATAGATAGATATAATCTATTTTATATATATATATATATATATATATATATACATATATATATATATATATATATATATATATATATATATATATACATATATATATATATATATATATATATATATATATATATATATATATATATATATATATATATATATATATGTGTATATATATATATATATATATATATATATATATATATATATATATATATATATATATATATATATATATATATATATATAATGTGTGTGTATGTATGTATATATATATATATATATATATATATATATATATATATTAAGGCTTTTAAAATTAAAGCATTAACCCAAATTAATTTTAACTGCACTAATTTTATTAACACACGCACAAATATAAATAATTATAAAAGAGGTAAAATTAAAATATTCAACACAACACACATTTATTCACGACGTCCTTTCTTCACTCAGATAAAAAAATAACTCCACCAAAAAATTATTTTAATCAGTAAACATTTGTTTTACTGTTGTGCCAAGTCTCAAATCAGCAACAAAATCTGCCATCTTGCGCACATTCCGCATTGAATCCTCTGAGGTCGACAAACACATTGACGCGTTATGTGGCATTTTTTCCTCATTATGCCAAAATAAACATAAATTACTCTGTCTTTTTTTATTGTACATTTGATGAATAATAACAAAACGCTGAAATAAAGTAAACACCCAGGGGGCGCTCTCTGCCATCTTTCTTTACAGACACATAAATAAAACAACCTGAATCTCAGTGAATACTTGCATCACAGACACAATAATCAATTGAAAGCTTGAAATATCTACTTTTTAAATAAACAAATTCACATCAAATCTTCTATGATTAGGTAAGCCGTATAAACGTTAGAATAGCTACAGTTTCACCGGTATCACCTCATTGCTGTGTGGAAACATAGCAAAGGTCCTGTTTGGTGTGCTGATGATTTACATAATTTAAAACACATATGCTTTTCATACAACAGAGTTATTGGGCTATATAACCAGCTGGAAGGGATGGATCACTTTTTCGTTTTTAGGTTATTTATATCAATAGCAATTAACGTAGGCTGAAAAAAATTACTCCCCAAATGTCCCAAAACTGTTATGTTAGCAGTTCTCAGCTGTAAATGCAGCAAAAGGCACTTAATTCATATAAAATCCAAATCAAGACCCAAAATTAATAAACTGGCACAAGTAAGTCAGTTACAAATGAGAAAACTCAGTGCACACATGTAAATGCTTGTTCACACATGCATATGTAGCTACACTCCACACAGGCTGTAACCAAAATTTTGGATCATGCCTAAAACTTTGGATGTGTGAGAAGGCAACACTGCCTATTAGACTATGTATTTTCATTAATGTATAAAAATGTAATTTACATCCATTTGGTGCGTGTAGCCTTGAATGTTAAAATGTTGTACTGCTGGCTCTAAATCTTCATCAGAAAAATCATTCATCCAAAAAAAATGTCTACAGTCTGTAGAATCCTGTATAATAAGGGTGTAGCACAATGCCACTATCTGTATCTGCATCCATTTAGTGCTGCAAATGTTTATATTTGGATTTGGATTAAAACCAAAAAATTTAATTCAAAAGTAAAAAGAAAATCATAATTTGTTTTCCCTCACTTAATTTTTTTATTTAATTTAATTTTCTCAAATAATAAAATTTTTTTTTTATGAATTTATTACTTATTTATTATCATTTAATCATGAATTATTATTAGATTATTAATATTTAGGATGAATATTTATATATTTATATATTTAGCCCAAATATTATTTTAGAAACTTTACATCAGGCTCTTTTGCACTGCAAAAAACAAATAAAAACAAAAAGCAGTCACTGTCAACTAAATTGTGCAAGTATTCAAATAGAGATACAACACATTTCTAACATCACTACAGTACCGCATTACACACTGCAGGCTCTGTATTTGCAGCTGCAGCAGTATTCTCTTTTATTTTCACCCCCAACACCTTTGACTGTATTTAAGTTCATTTAGTACGGTCATTCATCCAGAATAACTTACAAAGATGAGAGCCATTACTAGAACCTTCTGCTCCCTGTGGTATTACAATACATAGAAGTCGTTTGCGGTTACTGCAGAGCTCCAATTAAGCCTAGAAAGAAACAGAGAAAATGGTGCTGCGTAGCAAATTCGATTAGATATTGTATGATGGGGTATAAAAAAAAGTACTTTCTTAGTTGAAATACTGTACCTGCAAATGCTTTCAACTGCCAAATTTGTAATGCCATTTGGGTTGTTAGCTGTCTCTCTGATAAAAAAGACGTGCCTAAATTTCCAGACTGTCATTTCTGAGTACACAAAAAATCCATCTGATTATGCCCCCTGACATTTAAAACAGATCAGCGACATTAAGCAAATTTTAGAGGTCCAATATACATTCATCATCCACCCTCTTTTTTCAGGCAAAGCCAGTCGGTATCTATATCTGCACTGGTATAAGTCGTTTAAGGGATTTGGGGAATAAAGAGAGGAAGATGGGATTTAAATGTTGTCATAATTTTCATACAGTTGTGTGCACATCAGTATAAAAACAGACTAGTTTTAGATCAACTGCTCAAGGTGTCTTTTAGATTGTACCTTGCCTCATGGTCTTCTTATTCTTTAGTCTTGTTAATTCTGGTTAACATGTATTTCAAATTCAAAAAAAGATAATTGAAAAGAAAATCAAAATCTGGGCCTTTTTAATTAAAAAATTAAAAAAGGAATTTTGAAATGTTTAAAAGTATAACATTCAATATATAGGATTATTTTTTTTTTTTTTATTATCCACTATATCTTTAATATAGGTACATTTGTAATACGGACAACATTGACAGCTTTGTGTAAAAATTTTTATTTTTATGTCAAGACAAAATAAGCAAATTAATCCATTCTTACCAGATGATGTGGAAAATAGTTAAGTAAATATGTGGTTCTTCTCCAAATTGCTACCACAAAGTTGGAGGCACAAACTTGTATAAAATGACTTTGGAAGCACTAGCATTGAATTTTCCCTTCATTTGAACTTGGAGACCCAAACATAATTCAATATTACAATACACCCTGTGCACACATAGTGTTCCATGAAGATATAGTTTACATGGGTTGACGTGGAACACATTCATTGGCCTGCTATAGAGCGTAACATCAGACCTTTGGCGATACATTAGAATGCTGACTGCACTGCAGGCCTCCCCACAATACATCTGTACCTGCTGTTACAAACGCCGTTGTGGCTCCTTCCACAGGAACTAAATGTGGAATGGGAAGTTCAGAAAAAACACAAACCTTGTGGTCAGGTGCCTACAAATCTTTGTCCATATAGTGTATACAAAGAATATATTTATTACAGTTATTATATAAGGTCATATGAACAGCTCTACAGATCTATAGATGTAACATAGTGTTCTTCCTCTTCTTCATCCTCCTGTTTCTCCTTCGCTTCAGTGCAAAAGCAGTACTTTGCAGAAACTAATTAGCTGAAAGTACGATGAACTTGTGCTTTCAGAACTTTCGTGGGAAAATATTCCATCGATTTTTTTTCCCCACAGTAGGAATCAAAAGCGGGGCCCGATTCTGTGTGCACTCAGTCAGGGGATTAGAAACAGCAGGGGGGAACAGCAGTAGGGTGCCCTCCCAATCCTAACAGAAAACTTCAGACTCTGTGTTGTTCATCATGATTGACCTTTTCCATCTGACATTGTTAGATGTTCCTAAACTGCTCAACCTAGCAAGGGCTGTCTGTTAAAATGAAAATCAATGCAAAAAAAAAAAAAAAACATTTTAATTGGAGCATTGATACCCAACATATGCCAGAATACTTAAAGATTTGTGTTTAACATTGTGTTTAGTTTTACTTCAAGGTTGGTTGTTTTAAGTAACAGAGGGATGTCCATTTTATTTGTGTCTGTTTCTGTGTAGTTTAATATGATCCACCCTAGTAGGCTGCAACAAATCAGTGGTGTCCCAAACACCAGAACCAGTGGAGACTCAAGCTGAAATAATATTAGCTATTTTTCACCTTTAGGATAAGTAACAGCCTTAACAGCTTTTTAAAGGAATGGACTTTAGCTTAGAGGAGAAAATAAATCAAACTTGTAATTAAAATTATATAAAAAAAAAAAAATAAAACAGAGAGGACACACCCCTATAGCTTTTAGGCTAATCCTAGCATCATATGATATGTAAGTTTTCAACAGGTCCCTTAAAAGGAAAGAAATGAGTTTATCGAAAAAAATGTATATATAACCTGAGCGTCAATGGATTTATAATGCCGTAGATTTGGCTTCTTTACATTAAACTTCTTCAATTGAATTGTTGTTCTGATTTCCATTTGGTTTCCAACATTAAAGCTTTCAACCTGCTATAGTAGCACTAGTGGGTCCTATCCACAAAAGATACCCAAATATGAGGAAAAGATAAAAGTATAGAGAAGACAGATAATAAGAGAGCAAAAGGTGAAAGGCAGCGCAAACACACTAACAAAACAGGCATGAGAGACAAAAAAAGGGGAAAACAACAAACCTCCTAAAATATACTGTAAAGACATCAGAAGATTTCTTTCCACAATATAACACATTGAATTTTTATAATAAATGCATATAGCATCAAGCTTAAATAAGCTTACGTTATTTGGATTTTCTCTGCGTAAATGACTAATTACCCTTCACACTGTGACCACACAGTTTGGTTTCTCAGGATAATTAACCGTAAAGTAAAATAAAACGATTCAGCTGAAATTTGCAGGCATTTGGCAGCATGTGAAGCTGCTTTACTGTATCACAGCAGTAGTGTGTATTGTTTCATAGTCACAAAGTAAAAGCACATATTTCTGATATTTCATATTTACATTAATGGCAAAAGTATATAATATAAGGTATACTTGAGAACTATTACTATGGCAAACCACAGTATATCACAAAAGTGTGTACACCCCTTAAACTTCAGCAACCATTTTAGTACATCTCTAAAGAGACAATACTTTAGAAATAAAACTTGGATATATTTTAGAGTCAATGAGCAGCTTGTGTAGCAGAATAGATTTTTTTTGTCCTCTGAGTAATAATTCAACATACAGTCATTATTGTCAAAATAGCTGGCAACAAAAATGAGTACACCTTAAGTGATAACAGCTATACTATTAATTCATGTTCATGTTTGACAGTCCATGTCCATGTCCATGTCTGTTTGAAAGGACCATACAAATGTGTGTAACTTTTATTAGAGCAGTTAAAATGTGGTTCTTTGTGTACAATTTTCTTATATTGTCCATTGGATGTTCAACATGGAACCTCATGGCAAAGAACTCTCTGAGGATTTGTGAATTAGAATTGTTGCTCTCCACAAACATGTCCCAGGCTAAAAGACGATTGTTAACACCCTAAAACTGAGTTATAGTACATTGGCAAGAGTCATACAGAGGTTTTTCAAGACGAGTTTCACTCGGAACAGGCCTCGCAAGAGTCGATCAAAGAAGTCATGCTATGCGTCAGGTGCAGAAGCTGGCTTAAAAAAACAGATGCATGAGTGCTGCCAGCATTGCTTTAGAGGTTGCAGAAGCTAAAGGTCTGCTTGTCAGTGCTCAGACCATACGGCACACACTGCAACAAATCAATTTGCATGGTCGTCATTCGAGAAGGAAGCCTCTTCCTGGCTCACAGTTTGCTGAAGACAACCTGTCCAAGAGCATGAATTATTGGAACCATGTCATGTCGTCTGATGAGCCTAAGAAGCCTAAGAACTTTTTTGGCTCAGATGGTGTCCAACATGTGTGGCGATGCTCTGGTGAGGAGTACCAAGAAAATTGTGTCTTGCCTAAAGCATGGTGCACGGTGGTGGTAGCATCATGATCGTTATCATGTGGTTTATTAAGGGAAACTAACATGCACTGTGACATTCTAAAGCCGAACATGATGCCCTTCTTTCAGAAACTGGGTCGAATGGCAGTTTTCCAACATAATAACGACTTGAAACACACTGCCAAAATGGCAACTGTCTTGCTGAGGAAGCTAAAGATGAAGGTGATGGAGTGGCCAAGTATGTCTCCAGACCTGAACTCTATTGAGCACCTGTGGGGCATCCACAAGTGGAAGGTGGAAAAGTGCCATGTGTCCAGCAGCTGTGATGCCATTATGGAGAAGTGAAAGAGGATCCCAGAAACAACCTGTGCAGCACTAGTGAATTCCATACCCATAAGGATTAAAGCAGTGCTAGGCACAGTTTTGACATAGGGTGTAATCACTTTTGTTTTCAGCCAGTTGAGGTGTTGTCAAAGAACAGTAAATCTGCTATACAAGCTGCACATTGACTAAAATATATCCAAGTTTTATTTCTATAGAATTGTCCACTGAGAAGATATACTATAATAGATGCTAAATGTTGAAGGGGGGGGTGTCAACTTCAGTAAAGTCAAGTTTATTTCTATAGCACTTTTCACAACAGACATTGTCTCAAAGCAACTTTACAGAAATCAACAGTCAAGGTGAATGGTGTGCATTTATCCCTGATGAGCAGCCGTGGCGACTGTGGCAAGGAAAAACTCCCTTAGATGTTATGAGGAAGAAACCATGAGAGGAACCAGATTTAAAAGGGGAACCCATCCTCATTTGAGTGACATCAAGAGTTTGATCATAAATCTTTCAACAATACAGAACACTGGAGAGTGAGAACTAACATGAGCACTGGAGTATAAGATTATAAGTCTTTCTACAGTCTTATACAGTCTTTATGGTTATAAAACTAGGAGCTACTGAGCTCAACATTTGTGATCATCACAGATCCAGCACCAGCTTCTCCATGCCAGAGCCTTTAAACACTCCAGGAGGTCCAATGTCAAAACTCCACACATGTAGTGGGATCCAACACTTGGAATATCTACACTTAACTTTTATCCCATGTGAAACGCTGTTGGCAAAAGGTTTGAGGCACTTTATTGTTCGAATGAATTTGTGGGCTGCTGCATTGAATTTTTATTTCTTTACTAAAATGAAGGAGAACAATCCTGTTCCAACTTGACACTGCTCCTGCTCATTAGGACGTGGCTTGCGTTGACTGGTGTAGAGGAACTTGAATCGCCTGCACAGAGCCCTGACCTCAACCCAACTGAACACCTTAAGTATTACCTCGAATGCCAATTGTGCCCCAGATCTCCTCACTAGATGTCAGTGCTTGACCTTATTGTTGCTCCTGTGGTTTGAATGTGTGCTTGTGACAAACACCAACAAATCTGGCAATAGCAGCTTAATGGGTACAGCACTGGACTACTGATCAGAAGGTTGGTGGTTCAAGATCAAGCACTACCAAGCTACCTCTCTTTGGCCCTTGAACCAAGCTCTTAACCTTATCTGTTTCATGCATGCTGTGTAATGGTTGACCCTGGCATGACCCAACTTCCTAACAAGATGGGATATTAGAAGAAAATAAATTCCTTGTGCTGTAATGAATACATTACAAATAAAGGCTTTTTCTTATTTTTTTTCCCTTCAAGCCTTCCTAGAAAAATGCATGTTATTATAAGAGCATGAATGGACTAAATCTAGAATTGGAAGATCACAAAACACATATGATATTCAGGTGTTCACAAGCTTTTGGCAACATAATGTAGAGTATTTGAAACAATTATGAATAGTGGGATGTTGATTGTGGGATCAGAAAGCTGTTAACCTTCTTCTGTCACTCTCTAATCACTTACTTTCTGAATGACAAATGGCAGTCTTCACCATGCCAACTGCAGCTATATTCCCCTGGAGAAAACAATAACACCGTGACCAAAGGGGCAGACTGCCATGCGCTCTCACCGGCTCACCCAATCTGTTTCCCTTTACCACTCAGTCTTTCTCCATCTCAGCTCTAAATTACACAGAGGCCCTGCAGGTACCTACATCTCCTCTGAAACAATTATTTTCTACCTCACAGAAGATTGCTTTGGTAATTATATGTATCATTTTTGAATTTGATCTTGAACTACTCCATGGGCTGCAGCCTCATGAGAACAAGGTTTATGGCACTTTGCCCCTTACACTGAAACATTTTTACATTTTATTTCAAATTTGCATTCATAAAATAGTGCATACATAACAAGTGTCAAAGCGCAGACAGATAGCTTTAAACAAAAACATAAAGTTAGCTAAACATGTGCATCATGGAACATAGAAGTCCTAAAAACATTTATTTTCTTTTATATGACCAGAATGTGTCAGGATTGTGATTGTGATTTTTATTCCACTGTTTTGGCTTCGTTTCTTTGTCTTTTTGTTGTGTCATTGGTGATTTCATTGAGATTATTTTGTACTTGTCCATCTTATTAGATATTATCTGCACTTGCATTTCATTATAATTCACCACGATGTCCATTTTTATTATTTCCTCGACCGGAAAACAGCATGAGATGAGGAAAAAGGACCTTAAAAATTAAGCACTAGTATAAATAAAAATGTATAGGTTGACAAGTAACATAGATGTACATAGAGCAGTATATGTTTTTATTGTAATAATAATAATAATTATAATAATAATAATAATAATAATAATAATAATAATAATAATAATAATAATAATAATAATAATAATAATAATGATGATGATGATGATGAAAATATTGCTGCTCCTCCTCCTCCCCCTACTACTACTACTACTAATAATGTTTTCTTTATACCAATATGGATTATTATTATTATTATTATTATTATTATTATTATTATTATTATTATTATTATTATAAATACATCGTAAAATAAAATAAAAAGGTCTGTTGTGTAAAGCAGTAGGAGGGTTGCATGAAAGAGAAAGCAACGAAAAATAAATACAGTAAAAAACTGTGTGTGTAAAGTAGAAAATGGAAGTGGAGGGACGCACAACATAGTAGAAAACATAAGTGAATGGCAAAAACCTTAGTTACACCAGTAGAGCGATTAATTGCTGTTTATTGTTTATTGTTGTTTATTACATGCTCTTATGATTTTTTTTTTTTGTGTGTGTTCATAGTTTAGTGGCGGTAGTACTAAAAGAAAAGTTTTTCCTGTTTGAAATGTAAAGCAATCAAGAGCCAATAATATAGCTAATAATGTTAGCAATATGTCCAGTCAACTACTGTATATGTCAACTGTGTTGTTTTAATAGTCTGCTGATCTGGAGGCTTCTTTAGGTGTAGCGCATCAAAGATCAAGGAACAACTACAGATTCTGTACAGACTAAGATTGCAATGGCTAGTAGGGATGAACGGATCCATTCTGGGGTTTAGATACTTTCAGTACTGGTGTTGTTACTCTTGTTACAACAAAGAGTAAGTGTCTGCATTTCCTCCACTCACAGCTGATGCTCAGCCACACCTTTACTACCACAACCATTATTGTCGATATTGGTAACGATACTTTTTCATTATTGCCGATATTGGTAATGAGTTTTACCTATGACTTGTCAAACCCAGTCCACTCTACCTTAACCTTTTGCGTGTTAAAGTTTTTGGGATGAAACCAAAGGGAGAAAGAGCAGAAAAGCCCTAAGTGAAAAAAAGACCCCTGAAAAGTGTGTTTAGAGTTGACAAATAAATACAGCACTTGCTTACTTAGAATTTTTTGTCTCAATGAGTCTTTCTCCACAACCTCACATTCCGGGATTTTACTATGTATCGGATCAAAAAGAAAAAAGTATAAGGGCCAAATTCATGGATGAGTGGATCCGAGCATCTCCAAAACAGCAGATCTTGTAAGGTTTTCCCCAGTGAGCATTGGTTAACACATCCACAAGTGGTCCAAGCAAGGACAACCAGTAAAGCAGTGATACAGTTATGGGATGCTGAGGTCTATTGAAGCAGTACAAGTGGATCCTGGTTTTAATGTTATGGCTGATCAGCACAATTTGAAATATGCTACTGTATTTTTGGTTAGTCTACCAAAAAAATTTTTAGTTGACATTAGAGCTATTGTTATATATTATTTTAGTAATCAAATACTCTACCTAGTATTCCAATGATTAATTGATTAAATGATTAATTGATTAATTGATGAAGTATTTTTTCTTTATTAAAGCATTATACTAAATACACAAGAGAAAACAATACTGGTGTCTTAAAATTAAAATCTTCTTCGGCGTCACCATACTACTCTGTCCTTTACATCTGCCTCTTTAAAACCATCTACCTGCATGTTTTCCCTCAACACATCTGTAAACCTCCACCTTGGTCTTCCTCTTTTCCCCTTTCCTGATAGCTCCATTCTCAGCATTCTCCTATCAGTTCAATTCATTTTTATTTGTACAGCACTTTTAACAATGAACATTGTCTCAAAGCAGCTTTACATAGATAATGTGGTGATTAAAAGTGAATATTTTCTTTATAAGTAATCCTATCAATATACCCCATGTCACTCCTCTACACATGTACAAACCATCTCAATCGGGCCTCTCTAACTTTGTCCCCACATTGTCCTACATGAGCTGTCACTCTTTATCTCCAGCATGTACCTCCACCTCTCCAGGCTCTTCTCAACCTGCTATCATCTGCAAACATCATACTCCACGGAGACTCCTGTCTGAACTCATCTCACAACCTTTCACCATTGCAAACAGAACGGGCTTAGAGCCGATTCTTGATGCAGTCCAACCTCCACCTTAAGCCAGTCTGTTGTTCCTACTGCACACTTCACTGCTGTCACACTGTCCTCATGCATGTCCTGAACTACTCTCACATACATCTCTGACACACCAGACTTCCTCATACAATACCACAACTCCTCTCTCTGCACCCTGTCATACGCTTTCTCTAAGTCCACAAATACATAATGCAACTCCTTCTCAAAGCAATCTATGCATCTGTAGTGCTCTTCCTCGACATAAAACCATACTGTTGCTCAGAAATGGTCACCTCTTCTTTTAGCCTGGCTTCCACTATTCATTCCCATAACTTTATAGTGTGACTGATGAACTTAATCCTCCCTTTGTTACTGCAGGTCTGCACATCTCCCTAATTCTTAAAAACCGATACAGCACACTCCTTCATATTTTTGTTGAACAATCTGGTAAAAAACTCCACTGTCATCTCTCCTAAACATCTCCATGCTTCTACTGGTATGTCATCTGGTCTTACAGACCTTCCACTGTTTATCCTCCTAATCACTGTTCTCACGTCCTCCTTACTAATCCTATCCACTTCCTGCTTTACCATCTCCACATCATCCACCCTTCATTTCTCTCATTTTTCTCATTCATTAGTTGCTCAAAATACTCCCTCCACCTTCTCAACACACTCTTCTCACTACTCCACCAATTTCCATCTGCATCCTTCATTGCTCTAACTTGCAGCAAATCCTTCCCAGCTCAGTCCCTCTGCTTGGCCAATTGGTACAAATCCTTTTTTCCTTCCTTAGTGTCCAACTTCTCATTTAGATCCTCATATGCCTTTTTCTTTGCTTTCGCCACATCTCTCTTTACCTGCTGCTGCATCTCCTTGTACTTCTGCTTACTTTTCTCATCTCTCTGCTGATCCCAATTCTGTTTCACCAAAATCTTTCTAGTCATGCTCTCCTGCACCTCCTTATTCCACCGCCAGGTCTTTTTGTCTTCCTTTCTGTTTTCAGATGTTACACCAAGTAAATTTCTTGCTGCCTCCCTTATCACTTCTGTAGTAGTTGCCAATCATCCAGCACCTCTTCACCACCACCGAGCTCCTGTCTGACCTCTTCCCTTAACCTCACATTACAGTCTTTCTCCTTCAGTTTCCACCATCTTCTTCTTCTTTCAGTCCTCACTTTCTCTTCTTCTTCACCTCCAAAGCCATCCTACAGACCACAATTCGATGCTGTCCAGCTACACTGTCCCCTCCTTAATCTCCTACAGGTTGCATCTTCTAATATAGAACATAGTTCACCTGTGTGCACCTTCCTTCACTCTTATTTGTCACCCTATGCTCCTCCTTCTTCTTTAAATACGTATTCACCACTGCCATTTCCATCCTTTTAGCAAAATCTATCATCTGCCCTTTCACATTCCTCTCCTTAAGGCCATACCCACACATCACCCCCTCATTACCTGTGTTCCCTTCACCTACATGCCCATTAAAGTCTGCCCCAATCACCAATTGTTCTTTTCTAGGTACACCTTCTACCACTTCATCTAATTCACTCCAGAATTTTTCTTTCTTCTTCATCTCACAACCCATTTGTGGAGCATAGGCACTGATGATATTTATCATCACCCCTTCAACTTCCAGCTTCATGTTCAGAAACTCTCTTCACCTCAACTACACTCTTACTAAACTCTTCCTTCTGAATCACCCCTACACCATTTCCTTTTCCATCCACACCATGATAGAACAGTTTAAACCCACCTCCAATGTTCCTGGTCTTACTCCCTTTCCACTTGGTTTCCTGAACACACATGCTATCTACCTTTCTCCTCTCTATCATATCAGCTAACTTTCTCCCTTTACTAGTCATAGTACCAACATTTATTTTTCGGACTATAAGCCGCTACTTTTTTCCCACGTTTTGAACCCCGGGGCTTAAACAACAAAGCGGCTAATTTATTAATTTTTCCTGGGTTTTTCCCGGTTTCACAAACCTAAAGCCAAAAAACTGAACCCCATAACATCAGACCAATGAAATTTCCGAACGGAAATGAAAAAACGCAACTCACCTGTGTTCTGAGCTGCACGGCATCGTGAGAAAAAACTTCCATCGGGTGATTTTTAAACGCACGACGATGCCAAAAGATAAACTCCCGAGAAAAATTGTTGTAAAAGGAAGGAGGAAGACAGTGAACAATGACTTTCTTAGTCGGCTACTGTTTAGATACAAGCCATTTGTAACGTGTTGAGTCTGGGTGAAGGAAGAGCTCGCTAACTCCAGTTGCAACAGAAATCATATAAGCACAGACAGGTTTCCAAAACTCGTGCTTTTTTATTTTTCTTGGCAACGGGTTAGTCAAACAAAACTTAGTCTTATTAAGTCTTAAACTTAACTAAGTCTTACACACATTAGCAGTAATACCGGAAGAATGCAGTGGCAGGCTATTCCCAAAATACCGCTATGCTCCTGAAGGAAGCGCAACATATTTCTGTCTTTCGTTAAAGCCTGTGTAAAGTACATTAGTGTAGACACCTGCAGCTTATAGACAGGTGCGGCTTATTTATGTTAAAAATAAAAATATTTGTAAAATTTAGTGGGTGCGGCTTATATATGGGTGCGCTTTATAGTCCGGAAATTACGGTACCCACCCTAACCTCCACTCTCCTCCACTTCTCCTTTTTCTCTGTAGATGTCTTGCTGCTCTCCTGCTCCTCCTTTGGCCAACAGCAGCCCAATTTCCACCAGTACCCTGTTGGCTAACAATACCTGTGGCGGTCGTTGGTTACCCGGGCCTCGACCGATCCAATATGAAAATATAATTCATGATCCTCATGTTTGATTTGGCACACGGTTTTACTCTGGATGCCCTTCTTAATGCAACCCTTCCAATTTATCCAGGCTTGGGACTGGCACTAAAAGTACACTGGCTTGTGCAACCTTAATTGCTGGGTTAAGACTGGTCTCTCAAGCAATTTGTTTCCTTTTTAAAAGAATTTACATTTTATTGCTAAAATTGCATAAAAAATATCAGTGAAAACTAAACGCATTTGGAGGATTAGTTTTAGTAAAACTAAGGAGTAGTTTGCCTAATTCCAACTTTTTTCTCTTGATTACATTTTTTTTCTCTGGCAATTCCAAGTTTGTTTCTTGTAATTCTAACTTTTTTAGAATTACAAGATTTAATTCTCGCAATCAAGACTTTATTTCTCGTAAACATCCAACCTTTAACCATGTTGTTGGCCTGAAGTTTGGAACTGTTGGTGTATGAACAATCCCTCTTGATGAACAATTCATCTGTCTTGTTTCGTGTCCACCAGAGCTGATTGTTAGACAGAGTTCTATCAAGGGATCGGAGGCTTAGTTTGACAATGCGATTCTACTGATTGTAGCTCAATTAATTTTCAATGTGTAAAGTTTTCTGGCACTATGGGTGACGCTGCCCGATTGGCAAAAAAAAAAAAAAAAAGGCGGAATGGTGATAAAAAAGTTGGAATTAGGCAAACATTTTTATACTTGGTAGAACCATATGAATATTCTCCTTGCTCCTGTTTTCTTCCCGTTTCTCTATTTTTATGCATCTTCTTCTGTGTTTACCTGTCCAGAGCACTCCAGAGTTTAGCAGGTGGTGTGACAGTATAATGGTCTGTGGGGAAATGCAATGCTTTGTGTGTACTTAAATGGACTAAACGGAGCAACTAGGCAAATAATTTGACTTGATGATTTTTGTATTTGAATTATTCAAGTTACTCGAGGAATTGATTCAGCCCTAGTTGACATCATATGCTTTCCATATATTATTAATTTGTATGATCTCATATATCACTCAGTTCAACTCAAGCCAAATTCCTTAACTGAGGAAAAATTCCTGCAGTGTTAAGTGTCAAACTGTATAGTGCCCATTTCACAGTGCTTTTGCCAGGGCTTCTAAGTCCCAAACAACTATCACCCACTGAATAAGAATTGAATTGATTTTGGAAGCCAGTGCGATAGGGTGCTCTATGACTGGCTATTGACAGAGCAGGGGGGGAAGGAAAAGACAAGTTTACACCAAAATAGCAGAGAAACTAAAACAGGATCGATTCAGATCGAGTCACAGACATACATTGGCATGAGAATAGTAGAACAGATCCAAACTGCAGACTAAAACCTTAAATAATCAACCAAAATGGTACTGATATGCAGAATCCATTCATTTTATATCCCCAAAATACCATTTAGTGCAGTATTGTGCAACTGGAGGTCATATTCCCTAACACTTTTTCTCTTGCTAGGTCTGGCTAGAGAGTGTTAGAAAGAACAAAACAGAGATAACAGCAAGTTCTAATGAAAGGTTCAGCCTTGCTTGATCAGAATTCGACTGCAGAGATATTGAGCAGAGCACCGTATTTACTGTAGCCAAAGAGCACTGAGTAGATAAGGACTCATGTGCTTGGACACATGTTCTGAATTTCTAAATAATACAACATTGGACAAGTCAATTTCTCTCTTTATTTTCTCTCTATCCATCTCCAACTGTCTGCATTTCTGTAGTTTATGCATCATTCTGGTTTGGCTGTACGGCAGGAAATAGATTGTCGACTGCATTCTTTCCCTTGTTTCTCTCTCTTTCTCTCTCTCTCTCTCTCTCTCTCTCTCTCTCTCTCTCTCTCTCTCTCTCTCTCTCTCTCTCTCTCTCTCTCTTTCTTTTCCCACCTCATTCCCTCTCTGGGGGTGGCATGCTGAGAAGCAATCTTCTTCAGCAGGTGATTGCTTGGTGAATATTTATAAAGAGAGCAGACAGAGTAGAAAGATGGAAAAGAGAGAGAGCAAAAGCGAGAGCGAGAGAAGAGAGAGAGAGAGAGAGAGAGAGAGAGAGAGAGAGAGAGAGAGAGAGAGAGAGAGAGAGAGAGAGAGAGAGAATGATCGCCTCACACAATTTACAACTTCAGGTATTTTTCTGACAAATAAAGACTCCAATTTTTTTCAGCTAAATTCAGGAAAAATGAAAAGCATTTGAAACATGGCAAAATGCACTTGTGCTTTAAGGACATTTATTCATTTGAACTGTTCTAGAAGCCTTTTTATACGTTTCCTGGCAGACCCGTGAGGATGTACTCTGTTCAGTTTAATTATATCCCTTAAGATAACACATCAATTAAAGCAGAGAGTTTTGCAGCACCAGCCATGTGCTGAATTACCCCAATAAATAGCCATTAAACATGCATAATTGACAATTAGTGCAATAGCGGGGGTAAGATTATGGCATTTTCGTGACCTGGCATTGATTTCTCCCATTAGCAATGCTGGCGTGAAAAATGACCTGTCACGATGCATAAAAACGGCCATGGTTCCGGATAATAGAATTAAAGAAGAAACAGTAGGAGAAGAATGAAAGTTATGCATGCCCACAATGGATGCCCTGAGAATGCAGTAGGAGTGTGAAGGAGAAGTTTTTAAGACACTTTTTTTCCTCAAATAATGATTTACCCTGCTTTCACATGCATATGCAAAATTTGGTCTTTTTTTTTTTTTTTATCGAACCCTGGGGTGTTTTTTTATTTTATTTTTACCTCAGCTTGGTTCATTTAGGTATCTGTGAAACACAGCATTTGCACAAACTATAAATAAAATGTCTGAGCAAACTGACTCAGTCTCTCTAAGTCTAATGTGAATTGATTACATTGTGAAAGTTATCTGACTCTAAATCAGCCAAAATACAGGAAATGAACCTAACATCGTCATGTATTTTCGGGTTGCAGTCAGCATTTTTTTTTTATTTATGTGAGCTGATATAAAAAGCATACACTAATCCAAAATAATTCAATGGATGGAGCTGTGACTCTGGAAAAAGAGAAAATAAACCGTGGACATATGCAAAAACATTATAAAATAATTGTATATATAATTCTATAATTATTGATTTAGTGCTGGCTCTTTGTTCTCTGTGTTCAAAGTGTTTTTTTTTTTGTGCTTTCTTTTTTAATTCATGCCATCTGCAAGGAAAATAAAGCAAACAAAACAAAAGCAAGGTATTAATTTCACTCTGTTCCAAAAAAAAAAATGGATTAATAGATTCAAAAACACCCAGTGATGTTGTTGGAACAGCTACACTCTATGCACATACAGATAAAAGGTTCCTACATTTTTCCACTGAGCTATAATCTCCTGATTTAAGATCATGCTGTATTGTTATTACTTTATAATGCACTTTGAAGCAACCTCTATACAATTATATATATATATATATATATATATATATATATATATATATATATATATATATATATATATATATATATATACATATATATATATATATATATATATATATATATATATATATATATATATATATATATATATATATATATATATATATATATGTATATGTATATGTGTATGTGTACAAAGGTCCCCTGGTGGTCTAGTGTTTAGGATGCGGTGCTCTCACCGCTTCGGCCCGGGTTCGATCCCCGTTCAGAGAACCAACCCCAGCAACTCTTAGTGCCGGTTCCAAGCCCAGATAAATGGGGAAGGTTGCATTAGGAAGGGCATCCAGTGTAAAAACGTGCCAAATCGAACATGCGGATGGTCCGCTGTGGCGACCCCTAATGGGAGAAGCCGAAAGAAAGTTTATTTGAATATATATACAAAAACAGCAAAATTACAAGTGTGATGCTTTTAAGGAAATTAAGAATGTGATTGTTAAGATAAAGCTTACATTTTCTGCAAAGTAATGTGAGATGTGTTGATTATTGTAGAAATATTTATTCATTATATACAGTATGTGCAGTATCTAAAACACACAGTTTTAGAGCCAAAGTTTTGCAAATATGTGTAAATGTGCATTGGATATCTAAAAGTATATAACATATAAAGTATGTTCTTTGCTTGTCTGGCATAAGGTCATGCAGCTTTTTTTGTTTCTTGAAAGTTTATTAAAGGAACGGGAAAAAAAAATCAGCAAATGGATCAAAAGAGCAGCAGATGGTTCAGTTAGAACATTGTACACTTACTACATTGAGTAAAACACATTATTTTTACTGATTGATCAAAATAACTAATCACAAATATGTCAAACACATCTCAATTTGATTATATTCATTCCTGACATACAGACAAATGTTTTTGGACCAGCTTGCGCAATTTTTTTATTTTTTTTTTACTGAAATTACTGAACATCATGTCCACAGGATTGTGGGAGTAAAGCAGATGGTAGGTGCAACTGTTATGTACGGTAGTTGTATTAAATTTTAAAGTAAGGCCATGTTAAAACTTACTTTTGCACCCCTGGAACATGGTGGTCCAAACTAGGCCGTGTTAGATTAGTTTTTGTACTGTACTTTTTTTTTTTTGTATGAACTGTTTGTGAAGTCTTGCCAATATCTGCCCAGAGAAGGTTATGTATGTATACCTTTTCAGTGTCTGCTCAGATTTAGTCTACTTGTTTGTTCTTTGGCATTGGGAATTTCCTATTTTGATATTGAACTGAGACTGCCTTCTTCTGCAATAAACCTCTTGTGAACATGGATCCTCACTCTCTATTTGAGTCTGATCTGTTACACTGGCATAGCTGTACTCTTATATTAACTTTGCCTTTCCTGGTTGATAGCTGTCACACAGTAGGGGAACTCTAGGTCATTTTCAGTGACCAAAATGGAAGGGGAAATTAGAAAGTAAGGAAAATAAACAAAGATTCTTTGGGTTTGTGATTTCAGAAACATAAAGACAAAATAGCAGTATTTAGATGTTCTCGTCATAAGTGTCTTAGAATTGAGGTAGAATCTGAAGAGCATTTCATGGCGTAAGATTATTACCCTGAGATCCAATCATTTAAAACTTCTCAAGCTACCCAAAATGACTAAGCCAGACATTTTCCATCCCAGTGTAGATATTACATCGACCGGACATAACATTATGACCAGTGACTTGATTATCTCTTCATCATGGCACCTGTTAGTGGTTGATCTGATCTCAAATCTGATATGTTAGAAGCAGGACAAATGGGCAAGCATAAGGATTTATATGAGTTTGACATGGACCAAATTGTGAGGGAATAGATGAATGGGTCAGAGCATCTCCAAAACTGCAGCTCTTGTGGGAGTCTGCAGTCCACAAGATCTCTTAAAAGTGGTTCAAGGAAGGAACAGTGGTGAACCGGCGACAGATTCATGGGCGGCCAAGGTTCACTGATGCATGTGAGGAGCAAACACTGGCCCAAATGGTCCAATCCAACAAACGAGCTCCTGTAACTTAAATTCCTGAAGAAGTTAATTATGTAAATGCTCAATGGTTCAGGACAGTTTTGACAGCAAAAGAGGGACCAACGCAATATCCGGGAGTGGGTCATCAAGTTATCCGTGATTGCATTTCACAGCAAAATATACTTTCCAAAATAACTGTTGATTAAATAAATAAAATTCTGATATCAGGGTCAATTCCTATTATTACCCTGCTCTATTGAGTATGTGGTATTTGACACAGCTAATTTCTCTCTCTCTCTCTCTCTCTCTCTGATTCTGCAATTAATTTATCAACGCATACACTACCTACTGCTGAGATACACACTATCCCACACAACCCCTTTTTTTTTTATCTGACACAATGACAAATTGGTTTCATTCTCAAAGCTCATTGACCTCTTGCCTCCTGAAAGAAATATACAACAAGATAAAGAAACTTTGTTCCTTTCGAATAGAAACCATGAACATAACACAGTCACAGTGTGAGTTCTGGACTACCAAGATCTTTATTGAGTGCGTTTTTAGTACAATATTTCTCAGAAAGTTACAGTTACAAACTCTGACATACTCATTACAATAAACAGGTTTTAAATATACAGAGACACAAAGCAGGAAATGTGGAGCATTTCCCTTAAATCTATATATACATAAACGTGGGAACAAGTGTCCATGCCATGCTTCTAGTGTCCACGTCCTCCCTCTCTCTCTCGCACTCTCTCTTTCTTCCGCTCTCTCTCTCTCTCTCTCTCTCTCTCTCTCTCTCTCTCTCTCTCTCTCTCTCCCTCTCTGTCTCTTTCTCTCACACACACACTTGTATTTTTCTTTTACTTTCTTACAGTATAGGTGCACCAGGACACTCTGTCCTCTGTTTCAATCTCATGCACACACACAGCCTCACACCCAGACATTAAATTCTATTCTCCTGTATGTGCCCATGTGTGTAAGCTGTGCACGTGAACACAGACGTGACATGCCTTGCTCTGCTGTTGGCACACTGAAAAAGAAAGCACTGGTATAATTCTGCCAAAACTGCACAAAAGTTAGTGTGTGTGTGTGTGTGTGTGTGTGTGTGTGTGTGTGTGTGTGTGTGTGTGTGTGTGTGTGTGTGTGTGTGTGTACATTCCAAGCTAAGAGTGATAAATTTAGAATAAAAGCAGAAAATCCTAGTGTAACACACATCCACGTTCGCTTGGACATGAATCCATTGGCAGGACATGAGGATAAATCTCCTCGAGGAGAAATTCAGCATTGCCAACTTTTTTTATTTTTTTATTTTGTGTTTTTTCTTTGGTAGAATAAAGGGGAAAAAGATTGGAATGAAATATGATAATAACACCAAAAAAAAAAAAAAAAAAAACACTTTTATGTCTATGAATTGTAAAAACAGACCTAAAGGGACATTCTGGCAAAAATCTAAATCATATCTTATATCTCTTTCATTTTTAACTTTTGCAATTTCCCCTGTATTCCTATGTATTTAAGCCAGAATGCCTCTTAACATTTACATAACAAAATATCACTGATTGCTTTTTAGATTACCACCTGAATGTTATTGATGATTCTGTTCCTGCACTATTTATACAGCCATCAAAACATTGGTCCATTTATGCATCCATTTGCATCCTTTCACCCACTTCCCTTTCATTGTTTTTTTTCCAAGTTTGTAACAACAGTGTAACAAAGGTCTACAACATGAGTGGAGTGTGATGGTCAGATATAGTCAAATATTTGGCTATATGGTGTGCCATCTATCTTTCTTCATTCACCACATATCCACATATTATTTTTACCCTAGCTTACACCTGCACACTCATTTATACATACAGCCTTTTATCAAATTATCCATTCATCCATCCATCCATTCATCCAGCCATCCATCCACCCAGCCATTCTTTCATTCATCCACTAATTATTCTCTCCCTCTCTCACAGCAGCATATTGCAAGTCCCTGCTCACCAGACAGGCAACAATGTCCCATCCTTGTCTAACATCTCAGCTGCAAAGGCATTCCTGCTTTGCTTTTCTGCACTGAAAATGAAAGAGAAAGAAGTAAATAAAGGAAGGTGATCTCTAAATACACATGCACTGATTGCTTAGACACAGAACTATAAAAGCTCTCTTTGTGTTTTCATTACCCTCACCGCTGCTAATATTGTTCACGGGAAGAAGAAAATAGAGAGAGGCCTAAAATAAGCGTAGAGACAATGGGAGGAAAAGAGGGAAAGCATTTGCTTTCAGCAAACACACTCGCACCCTGAATCGTTTGCTCATTAACTTCTAAACCAGGATAATGCTGCCTTCAGCATCTCAAGCCTGCAGAATGTGACAATCCTCCCCATACCCCCATTAATGGGTATACAAGATCTTGCTACTTTTATATGGCTAACTATGGCAACCACAGAAGAGAAAGCACAAAGTGTGTGTGTGTGTGTGTGTGTGTGTGTGTGTGTGTGTGTGTGTGTGTGTGTGTGTGTGTGTGTGTGTGTGTTTTCTCAATTATCACTTCAGGAGAATGTGTCCATTGATGGGGCACTGAGCATCTGTTAGCAAAGGTTTTGCAGATGTACAGCCTTGCCACAGATGACCAGTCACTCTTTGCACCAGACTGATGTCAGAGATCTTGTGCACTAGGTTCATCAATGCTATCTAAACACATATGGTGATTCATGCCCTACACATTAACCGTCTGTTTGAGTGTTTATGTTTGTGTGTGTGTGTGTGTGTGTGTGTGTGTGTGTGTGTGTGTGTGTGTGTGTGTGTGTGTGTGTGTGTGTGTGTGTGAGACAGAGAGAGAGAGAGAGCGAGAGAGACTCTGATCATCCTAGCACTAGCAGACTATATGCTGATCAGTTCATTGTACATGTAAACACTTTGATTAGCGACTTTTGAAGACCCTGTTTTGAAGACGAACAGCAGTACAGCATATTTAACAGTGCAATTACACTAACATGGACGTACCAGAGAGTTTAGGTAGCAAGCGCGCTCACACACACACACACACACTCACACACACACCCACCTATCCATTCACACCCACAACCCTATGCACACACACACACACACACACACACACACACACACACACACACACACACACACACACACACACACACACACTGCTGTCCTTAGACAACTTCAACAAAAACAAACAAGAGAAACCCCGAAAAGCTTATAAAGAAAATAAGAAAAAAACGAAGAAGAATTAGGAAGAGGAAGAAGAAGAAGAAGAAGAAGGACAGAGAAAACTGTACAGTTAAGTGTTATTTAGCATGGAAACTTCTACAATATACAGCGTCCAGTCTGGTAGCCTGAATATTTCATATGCTTTACCCTACAACAATTAAATCACAATTTCTACTGTGTTTGGCTCGGCGACAGCCACAAATCTTCGAAGATCGTCCTTTTGGGCTCCGTTTCATTTCCCCAGGTTGATTATATTTAAATTCCATTTTCCTGGGAGTCTACCATGAGTCCGGGTTTATCCAGGCAATGCACACTGTGCCCACAAACACAAGCAGGAGAAAATAATACACATATGTATCTGTTGCAAAGCACCTTCAATATGAAGGTTTACTCCAGAGATATATTCCTATTTATTTTAAAGATGTACACACAAACACAGGCCGTTCGAGACGTCCTTTGGCAAAGCCAGCTGTCAGGTAGTGATGCTGGGAAGCAGAGGACTACGAGGTATAGCTGTATTTTGTTTCAATAAAAAAGAAAAGAATTATATAACAGCAACCGAAAAAAGGAAGTAAATTTTTTTCTTTGTAGTAGATCCTCAGTTGAGCCCACAGATTAAAAATCTTTGAGAAAAAGAAAAAAATCAGCATGATGATCCGTGGGGGAAACTAAAGGGAAAATAAAGAAAAAACTGTATAAAAATGTCCTTTGTATTTGAAACGGATGGAGTGTTTCTGCTTTAATAACAATGGCTGAATGGGATTTCTTTATGTACAGCCAAAGACAGACAGATGGACAGACAGACAGGTATCCCTGTTTTGTTTTTCTCTTTACAGACACACTGATCTGGAGTGTGTATCTGCACACAGCATGTCTCTTTATCAGATCAGGATGATCGTCTCGACCCTGGCGCGCTCCGACGTGCCAGTGCTCACCCGCTCCTGCACACTGAGCAGGATGCCTGGCCCGTCGACTGGCGCCTGCTGTAGTCATGCCAGAGCTGTTGGAGACTGGCACTGGCTCATCTGCATGGTCTGCACGTTGCTCAGGATCTTCTTCTGGTGGCCGGACAGAGTGACACCTATCCTCAACAAGTCTCTGTCAGAAAACAAATCCAAGACAACAGACATCTATGTTAATGCAGGGTCTGTTTGTGTTTGATTATTTTTACAAGTATTTATATGCATTCATATTATTACAGTAACACTGGCTTTATACTGTATATATAATGTCGTTCTTCATTTCCTGCTGATTTCATACATTGTACACTTGTTTATTTGTGCAATCAGCCATTCACATGGCAGCAGTTTAGTGCATAATATTATGCACAAACAGGTCAAGAGCTTTAATCAATGTTCACATACAACATCAGAATTAGGAACCATATAAGCTTGTTGGTGGCAGATGATCAGGTTTGAATACTGCTACTCATCTGAGATTTTCATGATTAAAAAAAAAAAAAAAGAAAAAGAAAAAACGTCCACTGCAAAGTGGTTTGGTAGTCAAAAATGCCTTGCTGATGAGAGGCGGTAGAGCAGAATTGGCCAGAATGGTTCAAGCTGTCAGAAAGTCTACAGTATTTTTAAATAATGACTCTGTACAACTGTGCTGAGAAGAAAAACATCTCATGATACATGAGTCAATCCTTGAGGCTAATGGGTTACAACAGAGAAACTGGTCTGATGAACAACAACAAAACATTGTTTTGTTTTCTTTCCATCTCTCAAATATTTGAGGAATCCCTAAAGAGTTACATTGAAAATGCTCTCTGTGTATTTTATGCTTCATTCAGTAAAATAAACCTAATTCAATGCATGTTATTTAGACTTACAACAAGCTGCCACTTCAAATGCTCACCCAGGGCAAATTTGTTTAACATTTTAACAGCTTTTGCATATTCATATGGGTAATAACAAGAGCAAAGCAAGCATGGCAGCAAAAAAAGAGAAAGACAAGCACAGATAGATGCTGTAAAAACAAACAAAAAAAAACTTTATAATACTGACATCCACAATGTAAGCGTAAGCTAGCCACACTCCACACTCCGCGTCGAGTAAGCTCTGACCCCGAAAGAAAAGGGGCATCCAGAGGACTCGTAGAAGGATAAAATAGCATCCACAATCCATCTGTTTTACAGGGAGGTATATGTACAGTGCTCACACCGAGCACAGTTGGTTCAGCTTTTCCTAGTTTGGGGCCTGGAAAGGCAGAGGAAGAATGCCTGGAGCATAACAGGTCGTGGGACGACCGAGGGTACCTAGGGAACATAAACTGGTCTAGGGTAAAGAAAGGCACTGGCCATGCCTGTAGTAAACTCCAGGAAAGAGGGGGCCACAGAATGGGCTTGAAGATTTCCTACTCTCTTCAGAAAGAGAAAATGGCCTGAAGAAAGGCATCCAAATGGTGTAGAAAGCACCATGCCATAAACAGGGCGCCATATCGCAGTGTACAACCTCCTCTTGGAGGGAGCTCTGGATTGGCGAATGGTCTCTACCACCTTGGTGGAGAGACTGGAGGGGCCACAGCCACAGCTTCCACAGATCTGGGCAGAAGTGACATACTGTACCGCCTGCCTGAGAGAGAATCTCCCAGGGAGGGTGTTCTAAAAGGGCTAACAGGTCCACAAACCATGGCCTGACCGGCCACTTTGAAGCCACTGGAAGGAGACAGACTCCATCCCGGCGAACTCCCGAAATGCAGTGCAACATCAGGAAAGGCGTACAGGCACAGCCTCGGCCCAAGGACTCTGTATCATTGCGTCCAGCCCTAGAGCGGCTGGGGGTGTCATAGAGAACAAAAGGGGACAGTGCGATGTCTCTCGAGTCACAAGCAGGTCCACCTGAGCTATGTAAAATCTCTTGCAAATTTGCTCCACCACCTCAGGCTGAAGTTGCCATTCCCCGGGCCCGGCCCTTGTCTCAAGAGGGCATCTGCTCCCTCGTTTAAGTGGACTGGGATATATGCTGCACACAAGGGGAGGTTTCCCCTGGGCACACTAGAGGATCTGATGTGCCAGCTTGTATAGAAGGCGAGATCGCAGGCCATTCATGACCGCTCCCCAGCCCATGAGGACCCATCAAGACACATATCGCTAGATAGTTTGTTATGGGAATCAGTTTCCTGAGACCTCCAGTGTGCCTAGAGCCAGAGCTAGGGGCCTCCTGAACGGCGGCAAACCCTCCAAGTCTGCTGAGGTACCGGGCGGAAACAGGAAGGGCATTCACTAGAGCTGACCGGGCCCTGAAGCACTGAGTATGGCAGGGTTAACAGACCAGCAAGCTAAAAAAACATAGATGCAAAAAAAGTATGCATCCTTTGTTTCTATCATGACAAACCAGTCCTCGAACCTGATTAGGAACATGACCTGCTTGAGGGTCATCATCTTAAACCTGAGTCTCAAAGTGAGCGGTTCAGCTGATGTAGATCAGAACAGGATGCAACCTTACATCCTTTTTGGTAACTATTAAGTACTGACTGTAGAACCGGGCTCTCTGTCTGACGGAGGGACCACCTCGGTGGCCTCAAGAGAGTATTTACTTCTTGTTCCCTTATGAGAGCCTGCTCGGGCTCCACCAGTGTGAGGCACACAACGGGGCGGACAAGACCCGATTTCAATCGACTAGCCTTTGTCTACAGTGCGCAGAACCTGCCGAGACACATCTAGCAGAACCTCCAGGCTGCTAGATCATCTCTTAGAAAAATCAGTCTCACAAGACTGACATCTGGTATACCTAGAGCTGGAGCTAATGCCTTGCACAGTATACTGAGGTGCACAGGGCCCCTTCCTGGGGAGTCCCTAGATGGTCTACAGAGGCATAAGCCCTGCCCACCAGTGCCAAAGTAGTTTAAAGGGACTTGATGGGCAGCGCTGGGGTTTTTAGGGATGACGCAGCACCCGGGGAGAGATAGCTAGCCAGCGTCTCTACAACCGATCGTCCCATGTTATTTATTTATTTATTTATTTTTTAGGGGGTTTCACCCAAGACCTGGACACCTCCGTAAAGGTCCAAAAAAGTAGGGGCAGACCCCAGAGTGAAGAGACCAACTCAGGCTGCAGAAAGAACTTGTCAAGCTTGCGGGCGAGCTTGCTGCTGGGCAACCAGCCATTTTTTTATTTATTTTTTCGTCCTTTTTATTTCTGTTATCTATCTTAAGCATGGCTCATCATAGCTTACTACCTCTAATAGCTCATTAAAGGGCACTGGGTTAGGGTTTGTCTCTGAGGGTCCACAGAGCTCCACCCCCCAAACCCCCTTCTTAGTGGAAGAGAGGCAAAGCTAAATGCTCATAGTAAGGAGAATAAACTGCCGATAGGCATGCTCCTGAACCTTGTGGCAGAATGCTAGACCGACTGAGAGCCCTAGGACCTCAAACATTTTTTCTGCTTTTCCTCAGCAAAAGTGGAGCCAGAACCACAAGGAGCAGGAGCACTCTCCTCAAAGAGTTCTCTCTGGGAGCGGAGCACTCGTATAAATATGTGAGTACAATCTGCGCAGCCGATTCCCTCAGGAACCGACCTATTATGCTTCCCTTCCAGAAAAGCGACACGGAGATTGTGTGTACCACCCCCCAAAAAAATGTTTTCCCCCTGATGTGGTCTACTATGTCAAATCAAACTGTATTAAAATACAATATGTGGCAAGTTTCCCTTCTAAACTACTAATGGCCACCAAGAACTAATAGCACAAAATATTGCTTTACATATTGTTTTCTGTCACTGCTTTGCATGTGACATAAATCACACTATTATTCCTTTTTTAAAACACCCACAAAACACTGACTAGGGTTATGTCTCCAATTAGGGGTCTTAGTAAATGAGGGCTTGTAGAAAGACAGCGATGGATCCATAGAGAAACACGCAGACAAAGAAGTAAAGGGAGAGATGCGGAAAAACACTTTTAAAGAACAATAATAAATAAAACACAAACAAAATAAATAAAATAAAACTCCCCCACACTCCTGACTATGGAAGCAGATGAAAGCTGTGTGTGTATGTGTGTGTATGTGTGCGTGTGCCTGCACTCCTGTGAGTCATTAAGCCTAGGTTCACTAATTCACTTCTAACAAAAGCAGTCTGCTCATCACAGCTTCTGATCTTCACAAGTGTGTCAAGAGACTGAAGAAAAATTGCCTCCCTAGAATTGTTTAGTGTCAGATGAAATACTTCATTCACGTCAGGAATGTATGATTACAGCAAGTTCCTTGCTTATGCTTGGCTTCTTCAAGCTTTCACATTTGAAAAAACTATCAGACATATGAATAGTTAAGGGTAATAGCAGGTTATAGTGAAATATCATTTAAAGTTTTTTCAAACTGGAAGGAAGAAGATATTTTCCTACAAACAGTAGATCAGTAAGGCTTTGGACAGTAATAATTGCAAAATGGCTATCACAGGTCACATTCTGTCTCCTGATATCTACTATCTGTTTACCCCTTAAACAGTCACACCTCAGATTGAAATTGTCACTGAAACCACCCACCCCACATGCAGTCTATTTGGAAAAACGGCTCTAGGAAAGTGTTTTGAGTGCAATTATAGATAGATAGATCGATAGATCACACATGCTCAAACTTGTTTCTTTCTTTCAGCAGTTCCTCTTATGATTTAACCTCACGCAATGTCAAATTGCCAACTCACATCTCTGCACTGTACTGCTTATATTACTGTCATTTCTTGCACTAGGCACGATTGCATGATAAACGTAAGGAATAAACCGAATTATTCTCCTAAAACCACACTGACAGGACATGTTTTTATCGGAAAACATTACAGTAGGGAAGTTAATGATTTTCCCAAAAAACGGTATTTAAATTTGAAATTTCCCAGTGATTACCAGTAATTACAGAAACGTCATATTTATTACCTTTATAGTTACTTTTTAATGTTGTTACATTATACAGTGTTGTAATTTAACGTGTTTTCATTTGACGCAAAATCCACTGAGCTCAGTTCCTGTTAGCAGTTACATTATAGAAGTTGTAACCAGTTGTTGTACATTGATGTTCTTTCGGCTTCTCCCATTAGGGGTCGCCACAGCGGACCATCCGCATGTTTGATTTGGCACGTTTTTATGCTGGATGCCCTTCCTAATGCATCCCTCCCCATTTCTCCGGGTTTGGGACCGGCACTAAGGCTTGTACAACCTTAATGGCTGGGGTTGGTTCCCTGACCGGGGATCGAACCCGGGCCGCAGCGGTGAGAGCGCCGCATCCTAACCACTAGACCACCAGGGAACCTTATTAGAACAAAATGCAGCTTGTTATTTTACAGAAAATGTCCTCTATATAAATATTACCTGTGGTGTACACCTTAAAGGAATTACGTTACAACGGCTTGTATCTAAACAGTAGCCGACCAAGAAAGTCATTGTTCACTGTCTTCCTCCATCCTTTCACAACTATTTCTCTTGGAAGTTTATCTTTTGGCATCGTCGTGCGTTTAAAAATCACTTGATGGAAGTTTTTTCTCCCGATGCCGTGCAACTCAGAACACAGTGAGGTGCGTTTTTTCGTTTCTGTTCGGACATTTCATTGGTCTAATGTTATGGGGTGCAGTTTTTTGGCTTGAAGTTTGTGAAACCGGGAAAAACCCAGAAAAAATTCAGAAATTAGGTGCTTTGTTGTTTCGTGGGAAAAAAGTAGCGGCTTATAGTCCGAAAAATATGGTATATAGAGTATCTGCTGTATAAATCACAGTGAAGGAGATACTTTTTAAACAACATTTTCGAACAGACCATACTGTTATTAAAAAATTTTATATAAAAAAAGTTTAACAGTGCTATGTGTTCATTGTAATTGATATTCTATGTAGACAGTCATTTAAAATAATTAAAAACTATGAGCAAAGAATTATCACATGCCAAATACACACACGACTGTTATTTATAAGATTTTATGAACCGTGGTGATGCTTTTTTTTTATGTGTTTAACTAGTCGTGACTAGATGTGTCATTTATAATAAATATAAATTCATGTGGTTAATAAATAATACCTTCTGTTGGGTAAATAATAAAATTGCTAGAAAGCAAAAGAATAATGCTGCCAGAAAAAAAAAAAAAAAAAAACACGACAATGTCTTCCCTGGTTTTTTATTCTATTTAGATGTATTTCTGAACTGGCAGCTTCCTGAACACTTCCTGAAAATCATTTCTGGCACATTCATTGTGAAGATAAGTGTTTCAGCATATATATAAGTCCAGCCACCTTGACTGAGCACTGGATTGCCCTATTTTTTTTTTTCCCCCCCAGTAATATGTCATGATTATAACAATCTATAGACTCACTCTGAAGTAATCTGGGCAACGAGTTGCAGGGAAGTGAAGCCAGAGTTCAGAAAATTGTCTCTATACTGAGACATCTTAATAGCAGACAGCCAGTCTTCCACTGAGCTGAAGGTGTTGAAGTCAGGAAGAGACCTGTCCAACAGCGGCTGAGACGGACTGTAGAGACAGACAGGAAGGTAATGGGTAAGATATTATTCAGTTCACAAAAAAAGACAACGCTGCAAATTCTGAACTTGTTGAAAAAGGGAAATAAGACATAAAATATTTCATATTATTAGCAGAAGGTCATGTGGTACTTTGGCTGACAGTATCAGAATGCAACACTATAAATAGATAGGGATTTTTTTTTGTGACAATGTATAATATATTATATATACTATATACTGAACTGTATATATGGTGAGCTATTGAATCTGCTAGTTAGTATGACTTTATGCTTCTTATTTATTAGGATATTCTCTACCCGTTTCACAATATTTCATAGTGTCATGTTTACACTGAAAAGAGTGCTTTTGCATTGTGGTTTTAACCATTAAGTCACAATTGCCTTGTATTACTTACAGTTCAAAGATGTAAATGTATCTAATATTAACTCGCAGTTGTCTTATATTTCACAACTGCAAGGCAAAGTAAACCTCAATAAAGCAATAAAATCATTCAACCCTGAAATAAAAGTAAGAATTGTAAAATCCCTCAATATTCACTTTGAATTTGAAATAGTCACTTAGAGATACAGAGGCACAATTGCATAATTTCTAATCCAAAGTTGAGTCGAATATGGAAAACATTCATGCATGTAAAAAAAATTATGTCAGTCAGCAATGGTCATAAATTACATACTGGACATACTATTTATACAAACCCTGTGCAACAGTGTGTAATATGCAGTATTTGAACAACATTAGCATTTACATATCAGTGTGCAATGTGTCAATATTTGAGGCATCCTGCACACCTTAATCTTTGGAATATGTAAAGATCTTGTTAATATATAATCTTGCTATGTAAATATAAAGTAAATGATATTTGTGACTAAATGTAAAAAAAACTACATTTGTTTGTCTATTACATAATAATTGTAAACAGTTGTCAGATCTCATCCCAGTCGATACTCAAGGTCCCACTAACTGCCACTGCTAATCAATATGGCTGCCATAGACTGAAATTACCATCACACAACCACTCTTACCTGCTCTCAGTCTTCCTGCTTCTGATTGGGCACAGATGTGCACAAATAGACACACACTCACACTTAAAAACAAAGCGTGCAAATTATTACCTTGTTTTTTTACATTTACGAAGGACTTTGTTGGACTTTTTTTTTTTTTTTTGTTCCTGTTTTTGATCTCATTTGTCCTAGTCAAAGCTCGTTAATCAACTGAATGCTGTTATTTTGAGAATGTTTTTTAATTCATCTTCCATCTAATTAAAGGTGTCATAATACATTTGCATTTGTAGTCTAGGGAGAGGGAAGTCTGGGCATCTTTGCTTAGACTGCTGCCCCCGCGACCCGGCATCGGATAAGCGGGAGAAGATGGATGGATGGATGGATGGAAAGAGTATCATAGTTTTGGATCATTTTTCTTGCTATAAAATGTTTGCTATTTTCCGTGTGAGGGCATTGACAGTTTATTGTGCTCTAAAAATGAATGCTAGCATTTTAGTGTAAAGTTTGTCTTGCTAAAATCTATTTATTTTTACTTTACCCACCAAATATTGAATTATTTAGATTTTAAAAACTGTGAAAAATACTCCACAAATGGTCACATGACTATAGTATAACGAATGATAATTTTTTAGCATTGTATCATACAAACTATTACTACTATGAGACCATATTATAGTGTATATTGTTTAATACAGAGTGTACAGGTAGACTACTAAAATACCTGTGCTATATGTTGTGCTATTGTGTTTGTTACCATAAAATGTCTAATCTGTGTATTATTCTTCCATTGTCACTCTATTTTTGGTGAGATGTTCTGATGTAGGACCTCAAACTGTTTGC